>NC_063450.1:53491373-53784094 GCF_020379485.1 Brassica napus | reverse complement strand
TTGATACACACATATATTTATATATCTGTGTGTATAAATATTCCACAAATCAAAGAAAAGGTAAAGCTGATTTACAAGGGAATTCAAAATCCATACAGTCAATTTCCGTCGTCTCAACTTACGCATATGTGTGTGTTTATGATGTTTTGTTCACTAAAACATTGATCTCATTGTCACGCATTTTCTATATATCCTTTAGTCCTTTAACTTGACGTGTTGCCCAATATGCATGTTTAATCTGTCGATCTTATTTACTGAAAAATATTTTGTATCTCCATGATAAAATTTCAGGTATTTTTATTTATCAGCTCTAAGTAAGTCTTGCTAATTATGTTTCTATACGCAACACCCGTATTATTTTCTCTTTTTTTTTTTGTGGAAACCCTTTTGATAATTTGTATCTGACGCTGATATGTATTTGTATATGCATATATATCTGTGTGTGTTGTAGTTGTATAGTTGCGTACTTAAAGCTTTCCGAATTGAAGATAAAACAGACAGACTTTGAAACCTTTCCACAGTTTTTTTTGCTCAGACGATTTTTTGTTATAAATTTGAAAAAGCTGCTTTTGTTTGTATTCCACAAGGCTGAAAATAATATGTATAATATATGTAGTTGGATAGGTTGGTTTGTTTAAATTTAACATTCGATCATCAGTTTATTAGCGCACACATGAAATAATGTTCAAAAAGAGAGAAAAAATCAGTTTTTCGATACACATATCATTGCCACTATTTATTCACAAATCACGTTGAAACAGGAAAACGTAATTAGTACAAGACAGTCTCTGCGTTTGTCCGTTCTCTTTCAACCTCACATAAGCTCTCATGCATGTCATCTTTATCATATCTTCTCAACTTTTAAACCTTTTTTTATCGACCCTCAACTTTTAAACCTAACTTTCATGTTTCTGCGCCACCTTTTGATCACCTTTTAAGATACATCAAAATATTAATCTTGTACCTTTTCTTAGTGCATTGAGTTATATAATTATCTTTCAAACTTTCATTCTTGTTTTTTTCTAATTCTCTCTGAACATATATGAACCCCAACACTTTGTGATATAACAGAAGCATGCATACACATCATTAATATAGTGATGATCATTTAATTTTGGTGTTGAACCATGTTGTGCAGAAATAATGGAATCAGTGGATCAGTCATGTAGTGTTCCTCCGGGATTCAGGTTCCATCCAACAGATGAAGAGCTCGTTGGTTACTATTTGAGGAAGAAAGTGGCATCACAAAAGATCGATCTTGATGTCATTAGAGATATTGATCTCTATAGAATCGAACCATGGGATTTACAAGGTTCCACATTTTAGATATAATTCAGGGTTTATTTTCTTAATTGATAATGTGAATGCCTAGATCTGATAAACATTTGTTTTATATATGATAGAAAGATGCCGAATCGGATATGAGGAACGAAATGAATGGTATTTCTTCAGCTACAAAGATAAGAAATATCCAACAGGAACAAGGACAAACAGAGCGACCATGGCTGGTTTTTGGAAGGCCACAGGTCGAGACAAGGCTGTCTATGAGAAGTCAAAATTGATGGGTATGAGGAAAACACTTGTATTCTACAAAGGAAGAGCCCCTAATGGCCAAAAAACTGATTGGATCATGCATGAATACCGGCTAGAGTCAAATGAGAATGCGCCTCCTCAGGTATTCTATATTTTCTGGATGATATTTTCGAAATAGATAGGAGTATTGTGTTATGCGTACGACATATTCAATTTAGCGTTTCCTGTTTATTAGGGAAAATTATATGGAACTTTTTTTCGTGGGGCTTGTAGACCATTTTTGGGGTCTCATTAAGCTCTTTTATGAGACACATTTAAACCTTTAGGTAAAAGTCAAGTATCTTTAATTAAGACATGCAAAATGTTACACCTTTTATCACAAAACAAAAAGTAAAAAGACTGTACTAAAACTTCAGTTCCATATATGTCGACCAAAGATCATTCCTATATATCACTGTTTATGTGGATAATATTTATTTATAAGTGCTTAAAGTCTTGAACGTCTTAAAAGTTTAAAAGCATGCTTATGCTTATGAGTCTCTCTTGTGATTCTTAACACTATAATACTAGTACTTGAGTTATATTGTTGAAGTTCAATATTTTTTTTAATAATAAAAACATATGTGTCTCTATAGTTCATCCAATAATATTAATATATCTTGCAAATGAGTATGTATATGCTAATGGTAGCTTTCTTCCTTGTGTTCTCAAACTTTAAACGCGTGCTTTTTATTGTGTCTCACTACACATATAAGCATGATTATTATTCTTTTTGTTTGGTATTGTACTATTGGTTAGGCTTATTTACACCAATATGATAATTAAACCATTCCTTATGATGATTGTGTACGTATTGTAGGAAGAAGCGTGGGTCGTTTGTAGAGCTTTCAAGAAAAAACCAACGACCGGGCAAGCCAGGAACACGGAAACTTGGAGATCAGGTTACTTTTACGACCAATTACCGAGCGGAGTTGGCTCGAGTATGGAGCCTCTCAATTACGTATCCAAGCAGAACCAAAACATTTTTGCACAAGATTTTATGTTCAAGCAAGAACTAGGAGGGTCAGATATCGGTTTAAACTTCATTGACTGTGATCAATTCATTCAACTTCCGCAGCTAGAAAGCCCTTCATTTCCTCTTATGAAGAGGCCAGTGAGCTCAACGTCGATAACATCACTGGAGAAGAATCATAATAAATACAAAAGACCACTAACAGAAGACGATGAGAATTTCGACGAGCTAATAAAAAGTAAAGATAAGAAGAAGAAAGCATCAGTGATGACAACGGATTGGAGAGCACTCGATAAATTTGTTGCTTCTCAACTTATGAGCCAAGAAGATGGAGTTCCAGATTTCGGAGCTCATCAAGAAGACGACACCAACAAAACTGGTCAATGCAATAACGAAGAAAGCAATAACAATGGTATAGAGATGCCTTCATCGTCGTTATTGAGTGATAGAGAAGAAGAGAACAGGTTCATCAGTGGGTTCTTGTGTACGAATTTGGACTATGACTTAATGTAGGGATTTGCATGTTTGATAAAAGATAATGATATAGTATGGTGCGTAACGTTTTCTATATAGGTAGAATAAATTGATATAAAATAACATTTATAAATATTTTTAAAAGATTTATTTTTCTTATTATATGGATATTATATATACTTTTTGTGAAAATAACTGGGCTGTGAAAGGAGTAATCACAATGACTTTGTGTGTTAATGTTGCTATAACCAGGTTTTTAGGGTTCTGATCTACATGTGTATGATTTGACTTATCAAACTAAAAGAACACCGCAGGGATTTTTTAGTGTAGTTTCCCAATGGGCTTGTTTAAGTTATTGTATTCAATTTTTTTTGGTATAATAAAAATTACTAGATATTGACATGCGTTTAACCACTAATAATTTAACAAACGGTTTGTTAATTTGTAAATTTTTGTGTATTTAAAATATTTTTGCATTTAAATCAATAATTTTATATTCGACCCAAACATGCGATCAAACCGATTAATCCGGTCATCCGATAATTTGAATTAAGTTTTTAAAAATATCCACATTTGAAAAATCACTAAAACCCGATCTAACCGATTGAACCGGCGGATGACCGATATGTAATCCAATTTGATTTATATTATTATAGTTTCACAATTTTCACTTTTTAATCTAAATTTTATAGTTCATTGTTTTGAAATTTTATGAAATTATATCGTTTCTACAAAATTTTGATAGAGAAAATGATAGATATAAGATAATTAACAACTATAAATATGTCTTGATCATATTACTCATTTTTATATTGCTTAATTAATTTTATTATAATTATGTTGTGTAATTTATCTTGTTAATAATTTATATTATCATCAGTTTAATTTTGTTGTTAATAATTAATGTTAAGCATTTTTCTTTAGATAACATATATTTTGAACATTTTTCATAATTATTTTTGTTATTATATTTTTTGTACAATGTATAACGTTTATATATATATATTTATGTAACGCCTATTATTGAATTATTATGTTACATAAATAAATGATATAACTATTATTTAGTAATATAAATAAGATAATCTGTTAATTTAATTAATTTTTTATTGATTAAAATGTTTTTGTAGTATTTAAACATGTAAAAATAAGTTCAATTTATTTTCGTTATTTTATAAATTATTTGAATTTTTCAGTTATTTAATTTATCTAAATGATTTGAAAGAAAATTGTTAGAAATTATTAAAAAGATGAGTTCTAATATTTTATATAGTTTGGACACAAAATTAGTTTAGTATTATTTGGAAACATGAATAGTAGTATAAAGAAATGAGTATATTGTTTGGAGACATTGATAGTAGTATAAAGAATAAATATTAGTGATTTAATGTAGGTTTAATTATAAAGTATAAAATATATTAATTTTAAAACTTACAAAATAAATGTTAGGTGTAACACAATCTTTCTGTTTTAATATCATTGATATTCATTAATTAAGATAGACATGTTTTGTTAATTTTGATATGGGTTCGGCGTCTCACTTAAATATTTGGTTCTTCCTCTCTTCTCTTCACTATTCTCAGAGTACGGTTCGGTTTAGTTCTTGATATGGTCCTCTTTTGTTGGTTTGTTGATCACAACTTTGTAATCAATTCATCTTCAAAGGAAAACTTAACCAAAAAATATTCTAGACAATTTCAAAATCACAGCATAAATAATATATTATCTTTGGGCGATTATTTTCTTATCAATAAGATATTAATGTTAGTATAATGGTATACATAATTAGTTAAATTTACATATTAACTCGTAGGTACTATCTTGAAGATTTTCTTAATGTAGATCCTTGATTAATCAAATATGAGGTGTACAAAACTATTTACAAGTGTACAAAGAGAATCTCACATCTAACAGTATGTAAGATTAACTAATTACATAGATACATGTTGAAAAACACGTTTACAGATCAATATTCTAACATCAAATTTCATAGAATTGGTTATTTCTTGAGAGAGCTAGTTAGATAGATAAAATAATTAATTAATGATAGGGTAAAGAAATAAAAACAAAGTGTTGGCCCAAAGTGGGCTCATGAGTTTGTCGAGCGTGCGGTGTACAAGATGGGGAGTCCGTTGGGCATGCTTTGTCGTCGTTTCAAGAGCCCCTTACCGGTTTCTTCCTTTTTACAAATTTTCAATGTGAATTTCATTTTAGTTCTTATCAAATTAAATAATCCTTATCCTAAAACATTTTGTTTTTGTATAATGCGAAAGAATAATTGTATACGTTATCTGGCTTAGATCATACGTGGAAACATTTTGATCGAATAGTTGGCTTAACAATAAAGAGTTTATTTACCAAGTCTTATTTTAGACTATGCAACTTTACAACTAGAAGCAGCTTCCATACACACGCTAGATTAAAGTAAAGTCGAAGGAATCATCAAAATGGGTCGATATCGGTATCTCTGGGCGACGATAATTTTCATTATGTCCAATTTGCTCTAAACTGATATATTGATACATATAGACAAATGCAACTAATCGATAGATATAAGATAAAATTGTCTGGACATGCTATATAGTATCCTGGAAGAATCTTCAACACATTTAATTACTCTAAACAAAACTGAATAATTTCTTGTAGATAAATATATATTATAGTTATAGATCGATTCTTGTTAAAAAGTGATGCCAAAATATAAACAATGGATTATAACAAAAAAAAAGCAATGGAGATTTACTTGATGGTTTGCTCAAAAAGAAAAAGATTTACTTGATGGTAGCTTTTGTTTTGAAGCGGAGGGGTGTGATTGAAAGAAAGACAAAGCTTCTGATTTGTCCATTTCATACTTAGAGTGGGCCAACTAAATCAGTCTCATGTTTTCTATGCAATCCTTTCTTACTTTGCATTTTGTCTTCTTTTCCCTATAAAGATGTGTCCATGATTTTGTATAATTTTATAGGTGGCGACAAAGACAGCTTACATTTAATAATATGTAGTATAACATACAGTGATAGTATTTTCAAACAATATACTATGCGATAGTGAATTCGGATATACAAGAGATGAGGAATTCAATTAGTGCGAAATTGATTAGAATTATGACAAATCAACTAAATGTAGTAATGTACGATCCCCAAGGACGAAGTATCATCTTTCATGTTATTAACATTGGAGGCGCTCCACGTATATACAGATAGACGGTCACTATGAATATGATTAGTATAATTCACTGAATTCTTCGTTTCCCTGAAATTTATGGTGTTACTTTTCTCACATTTAACTAGCTTTTGGTATACACAAGACACATTTCCAATATTTGTAATTTATACTACAATTTTACAATAGGACACTACTCACAAGTATTTATAACATATTTTTTATGATAAAACTATAATTTGTATAAATCATAAATGGCAATTCTCCTAAACAGTCTCTTTTCGACTATTTTCAAGTTTTTATCAAAAAAAATATACCCTAAAAAAGAAAATGATCAAAATGTATAATTTAATAGGTAAAAAAACTTTAATATCCTAGATATATAAATACAAATAAATAAATAAATAAAATAAAAAATAATATTTTTTTATAATGTTAGATTATATGTTTTTAAATTCAAATTTTTTTATAATTTTTTTTTGTTGATTTTTTTTTTAAAAAAAATTTCTTTTTGTAATTCGAAATATTTTTTGAAACTACTTTTCAAAATTTTATTTTCAAACTTTTAATATTTATTTTTTAATTTATAAAATTTTAAAACTAAATCTCAAATTCTACCTCTTAACTCTAAACCCTAAGGTTTAAATTAGCTAACCTAGGGGTATAAGTGTATATTTACATCTTTAATAAAACATTTTGGTCATTTTGATTCTTAGAGTCTATATTTGTGATAAAAAAAAATTTAGTTTTATCCTATGTATTTCTCGATCATAAAAAAAATCAAAAAAATTTGTGAGTAGTATTTATAATTCTTATGAGTAGTATTTATAATTAGTATTTTATACAGTCTTAAATATAAATTAATAAGTTTATTTATAAGGTCAAGTCAAAAATTTCACTATATAAATTTTTATTTTACATATACAAAACATAAATTAGTCACTTGATGATAATCAAAAATACAACTTGTTTATGTGAAAAAACCCATAAACCAAAAAGAACACAACAGCTGGCCACAGATACCTCAAAACGATAAACAAAAGCCGAACACCAAAGCTCACTTTACACTCCCCAACCCAACAACCTCTTGTTGAAGATCTGTTACAGCTTCCTTCAATAACGACATGGTTTGGTTCCTCGTACACCAAACTTAAACCACAATTTACAATCTCACCTTCTCCATCTCTCACTTCGAATTCAATTGAAGCCACCGTAGGGATACATTTATGATGTTCCCGCGACCCTTGTACACGATCTGTTAGGTGTGAGCAACTGATGTAACCGATAAAAACATGGTCGGAATCAATCTTGCGCGGTTCGATCCAACCTCCACCAAGAGTGCAGCCAAAACGTATACATGTCCCGAGTTCGTTTCTGAACTCACAAGTGCACTGTAATGAGAAACGGTTCATTTCTTCTTGATTGTAAGGGAATGCAACAACAGCGCATACAACTATTGTTGAAAGCCTGTTGTCACACCAATGTGGCGGAAACTTCAGCTTTAACGTGGATCCGATTGTGCGATGGTTAAACCATGAAGGTACTTCGCTCCCTGGAAAGGAAGTGGTGAGCAAAGCTTCTGAAACATTTCCCTGCAAAAAAAAAGAGAGTCATAAAGTGTTAAAGAGATTCGTTTATGTAAAAGTGAGGAATGTGACCTCTTTATAGCATCTAGCTGCATCTAGCTGGCTTTTCCTTTGAGCATATGAAGTGATGCTATCCTTTGCAACTTGTTCAAGATTGTTGCAGTTGGTGAAAATGAACTTAGAGTGAACCTGCTCCATAAGCTTAAGAAGGGACATGGGTGTTACAACTGTTTTCAGTTTGCTGCAGCCATGTGCATCTAACATCTCTAGATTTGGTGGAAGCAATGCAATTGATGTGAGATTCTTGCAGTACTTTAAGTCAAGCCATTTCAGATTATATAGCTGACCGAAGCCGATTAGCAGGCTGCTGATCGTATCGTTCCTGCTTAAGCATAGACGACGCAATGAGGAGGATAGGCCGTTCATACCAACTCTTAACTCGCGCAGATCTTCCATTTTTGAGCTATATGATGAATGTAATATCTTCGGCATGTCTGTAATTGCTGTCCTATCGAGCAATAAGATCTGCAAGCATTTCATGTTTTCAATGGAAGTTGGAAATGTTTTGAGCTTTGAACAGCCAGATAGCACCAGTTTTTGCAGCGCTTTCAGCTTCCCCAGGCATTCTGGAACATCCGCCAACATTTTGCAGTCTTTCAAGTTCAATACAATCAGTCTCTGGAGCTTCACCATATTAGTAGGAAGTTGAGTTATGGCGGTTCCATCTAAGTAGAGAGTTTCCAGATAATCCGAAATTACCCGGAATTCCTCAAGACTTGAGCAGTTGGTGAGGGTGAGAGTTTTCAGAGAGATGAGATTCATATGTGGAAGAAACCGGAGACTCGTGCATCCTCTCATGTTGAGGAAAGCAAGACGTTTCATACGTTTCATCTCCTGGGGCAACTCCTGCAAACTTGTGCAGCCTTCAAGACTCAGTCTTTGGAGATTTTCAGCATTTCGCAACCCCGACAACTTGCTTAACTTGATTGAGTGGCTAAGATCAATCCACCTTAACTTGGGTGTATCCTGCAATGAACAGTCATAAAAGCTAAGCAACTCTCTCATCTAGGTGATAAAACACCATAATGGGTGAAGTAGAGACACACCTTAACACCTTCCCAGACCTCGTCAATCTCGCTGTAAGGCAGGTTAAGGTCGGTAAGATTCTTGGGGTTGAAGTCTTTTGGAAGTTTCTTCAAAGGGAATTTCAGCCAATAGAGATACCGTACTTCATCCAACGTAAACTCAAGTCCCTCAGGGAAGTTTAGCTTGCAGTCAGCTTCGCATTCCCGGTAGCAACAAGAGTTGTAGAATTTGAGGTACCTAAGGTTATGCATCCCGCTGAAGGTACATTTTTCCAAAGGAAGTTTTTTCTTCAGTTCAGACATGTCTAGAAAAATACCTCGCACACTCTCCGCTCCCTGCTTAATTAACCAGTTAAAAGACAAAATAGGTTAGCAAGTAGAAGTTTCTCGAACATTAGAGACAAATAGGTTATCACGAAAAGAGAATATCTTACTGATCTTTTCTTCAGTGCACCAACAACGCCTTTATGGTTCCACAGCCTACGCGACCCTTGTGCACCAAGTTCCTTGCCAAATGTATACAGTAAATCATGCATCTCCACTCGGCCGCCAGAAATGTTTATAAAAAATTTACTGGCAAGATCCCTCAAAGCATCAGTGGCACAAGAATCTACTAAACACCTCACGTAATACTCATCCCCTGATCTAAAGAAACAAGCGACATCGAGAAAGACATCTTTTTGAAGCTGACCCAGTTCATTGTAGCTTATCTGCAAGACATTTTGTATAGTCTTGTTGGGATTTTCTGCCAGCTTGCAAAGTTTATCTTCCCAGTGAGTCTCATCTTTTTCATTAAGCTCAGCACCCAATATCTTGAGAGCTAACGGGTTGCCTTTGGCATAATCCGCAAACAATCTAGAAAGGTTCATGAAGTTTCCCCAGGGAGTAGTAGAGTGGTTTCCACCAAAGGCAAAATAGGTGAAGTACTGAAAGCTGTCACTGCCACTCAACCTCAGAACCTCATATGTGTCATCAACTTTCCCTTCGATCACCGACCTGTCACTCGTTGTGATGAAAATTAAGCTACCTTTCTTGATCCAGTCGCATTCGCCAAGAAGAACCTCAATCTGTTTCTTGTCACTTACGTTATCAAGAACAACAAGAGATTTCTTACTGAGTAAGAGTGCCTTGAGGGATTCGGGCGACAGGTCAGCGACTTGTTGGTTCACGTTATCATCATCCCTCAACAACTCTGCCATGAGAATGTTCCAATTCAGCATGCAGTCTTTCCACATTTTACGGACGTCATGAAGAAAAACACAGCGCAGGAACTTGTGTTGCCACTTTTCATACAGCATCCTCGTCAAGGTAGTCTTACCAATACCAGGCATCCCGACAACACCGATCGTAAGAGTGTTCTCGCACTGGAAATCTAACTTGTCTTCCAATTGCCTAAGACGCGTTTCAATGCCAAACAGAGGAGGCGAGTCAAGAGCAGCAGCTTCTCCTCCTTGTCCTGCAGCAGAAGGATACTCAATGGGGACTTCTCCTTCAAGACCCGTCGAAACATGAGAGAGCACTTTGATCACTTCCCCTACAATTTTATTGATGTATTCACCTTCATCGCTGCAAAGAGGCAATCAGAAAACCATACTAAAAGAAGAAGAGATTTATTACGTCACGTCACGTCACATACCTCGCTTCGCTTAAAGTGAAGCCTAGCTTTTTGGGGACATCCTCTAAAGCTTCTCTCCACTTATCAAGCTTTTCACCTTTACAAGTCTTAGCCAACTCCCAAAACTTGTCACCAAACACTCCCTTGAGATTCTTCACATCGTCTGTCTCCACCTTGTAGAAGATGGGGATGACCACTAGCTTCCCCAAGTCAACGCACTCCTTGATCTTCTCCAGCTCGTTTAAGCACCAGCTGGACTCCGTGTAGAGCGCTGAGAAGATAGCCAGCGCGACTCTCGACTCTTCGATTCTGGAAAAGAGGATGCTGAGATCTTTACCTTTAGTTTCGTCTCTGTCGATAAAGACGTTGATTCCATCTTTTCTCAAGGCCTTCTCCAGGTGGCTGACGAAACCGTTCCGCAGCTGTTTCCCTCGGAAATTTATGAAGACTTGATGCTGCGGCGGTGATTGTACGGAGGAGGAAGCCACCATGGTTGTCGCGTAGAGACTTCGAATCTTTGGTGTGGAGATGATAAACTGAACAAATGGTAAAAAAAAAGGAAAAAGATATTTTTGTAAAAGTCAACGTTTTAGTAAACGGTCTTCCTTCCACCTTCACACAAATATCTCTCTTCAAAGCTTGATCCTTCCCTATTGGAACGAACGTCGTCGTTCTAATGGATTCTTCTTTTAGGATCTGTGCTGCTACGATTATTCTGGGTACCCTATTGTTTATTGTTTACAGAAAACTCAGATCCAATCCACAAATCGAAACAGTGGCTTCATCTCCCAATTTCTCGACTCCATCAAGCGATTTGGAAGCAGTGTCTAATGGATCACCACTACAGCACGCCGTCTACATCTACTGCGCAGAGACGTTACGGAACACCTTCGCCAGCCACCTCTCCGTGGATTTCCGCCGCAAACGCATTGCTGCATTTGTGAACTGCGATGATGATGATGTGACAGAGGGAGCTTCTGTGGTTTTTGTTTTTTCCAAGAACGACTCGTGCTTTGACAAGCTCGTGACGGTTCTTCAGTGCCGGAGGAAAACAGGCCACCTGGTGGTTCCGGTGTTCTATGGTGTAAGTCCATCAGAGGTAGTGGTGCCGGAGCACGATTCTGGTGATCGGATAAGAGAATGGAGTCGCGCTCTCCGCGAACTGAGAGAATTACCAAGCCACCAGTCTAGGTACATGATCTAACCAAAATGTTTTTATATTAATTATTTTAAGTAACTGATTTTGATTAATGATATAAACAGTGAGGAGTGTGGTGAGTGCCAAGTCGTGGAAGACATTGTCAACGCTGTGTATGAAAAACTATTTCCCACGGAACAGATTGGAACCAACTCGAGGCTGGTGGAGATAGAACGGTTGCTTTGTAAGCAACCTTGGGGTATCCGCCGCTTAGGGATCTGGGGTATGCCCGGCATAGGCAAGACCACTCTCGCTAAAGCAGTTTTTCACCAGATATCTGGAGGCTATGAAGCTTCTTGTTTCATCAAACACTTTGACAGAGCTTTCCATGAGAAGGGACTTCACTGTCTGTTGGAGGAGCATTTTGGGAAAATCCTCAAGGAACTTCCTCGTGTATGCAGTAGCATTACGAGGCCTAGTCTCCCTGGGGACAAGATAAGCAAGAAGAGAACTCTTGTTGTTCTTGATGACGTGCAAGATCCTTTAGGTGCCCAGTCTTTTCTCGGAAGGTTTCATTGGTTTGGCCCGGGCAGCCTAATCATCATAACCTCCAGAGATAAACAAGTGTTCCGCCTTTGTCAGATGAATCACGTGTACGAGGTTCAGGGATTGAGTGAGAACGAGGCTCTTCAGCTTTTCTCTCAGTGTGCATTTGGGAAAAGTATAAGAGAACAAAATCTTCTGGAGCTGTCAATGGAAGTGATTGACTATGCTAATGGAAATCCGTTTGCTCTAAGCTTTTACGGCAGAGAGCTCAAGGGTAAGAAAGTATCAGAAATGGAGACGACTTTCCTCAAACTCAAGCTTCCTACTCCATATAAGATTCATGATTTATTCAACAGCAGCTACAAAACTCTCAATGACAACGAGAAGAACATTTTTCTGGACATTGCTTGTTTCTTCGTGGGAGAAGATGTTGACTATGTGATGCCACTTCTTGAGGGATGTGGTTTCTTTCCACATGTTGGGATTGATATTCTTGTGGAGAAATGTCTTGTAACTATTTCAGAAAAGAGAGTGCTAATGCATAGAATAATCCAAGACTTTGGCAGAGAAATAATCAACGGAGAATCAGAACAGATGGAGAGGCGTAGCAGACTGTGGGAACCTTGGACCATAAAATTTCTACTTGAAGCAAATGGACATCCCAGAGCAACCTGTAAACGTGTTTTGGTCTGACATATTCTTAATTTTTTCATATAAAACTTGATTGCTTTTGGACATGATTGAACCTGATGCTTTCATCCTGCTTGCCTTCTATTCCAGGGCACTGAAGACATCGAAGGCATCTTTCTGGACACATCGAACTTACTCTTTGATGTGAAGCACACTGCTTTCGATAATATGCTTAACCTTAGATTCCTGAAGATTTACTGTTCCAGTCACGAAAATCAACATAGACTCGGCCTTCCGAGAGGACTTGAGTCTCTGCCTTATGAGCTAAGACTTCTCCACTGGGAGAACTATCCTTTGGAATACTTGCCACAAGACTATGAACCATGCCACCTAGTTGAACTCAATATGTCTTACAGTCATCTTCAGAAACTTTGGGGAGGAACCAAGGTAGGCAAGCTCATATCCCTTATTTCATACATTTTCTAACATTATATTAACTCTTATTACAACTTAATTTTCTGTTCAGAACCTCGAGATGTTGAAGGTTTGTAGGCTTTGTCATTCCCAACAGCTGACTGAGATTGACGATCTTTGTAAAGCTCGAAATATCGAGATAATTGATCTCCAAGGTTGTACAAAATTGCATAGATTTCCACCCACGGGTCAATTACAGCATCTCCGAGTTGTAGATCTTTCAGGTTGCACAGAGATCAGAAGTTTCCCAGATGTTTCACCTAACATTGAGGAACTACATCTACAGGGAACTGGCATAAGAGAATTACCAATATCCCTTGTGGCCCATGTCGTCTCATCAAATCAGAATCTTGACAAACTTGTTTTGCTAAATATGAAAGATTGTTCTAATTTGCAAAGTCTGCCTCAACTGGTTGATTTAGAATCGCTTGAAGTTCTTGATCTCTCTGGATGCTCGGAGCTCAAGAGTATACAGGGATTCCCACGAAACCTGAAAAGATTATATATTGTTGGCACTGCTGTTAAAGAACTTCCACCGCTTCCCTGGAGTATAGAACTCTTGAATGCACATGGTTGTGTGTCTCTTATATCAATTCCTTTTGGATTTGAGAAACTTCCTAGGTATTACACATTCAGTAACTGCGTTGCTCTTTCTGCACAAGTGGTCAGCGAATTTGTAGTTAATTCTCTGACTAATGTAGAGCGCATGGCGAGAGAGTATCAGCCGGTACTTCTCTATCTCTCTATCCTCTCTCTGTGTCTCGCACACATTTTTGTATCTAATTTATTTTGGCTTGCGGTAACAGGAACTCAACAAATCTCTGGCTTTCAGCCTCACCGTGCCTTCGGCTTCAAGTAAACAGTTCACATGTGATCTGCAACCAGGGTCTTCTGTGATGATACAACTGGGTTCTTGGCGCAGCACGCTCGGCTTTGCTATTATAGTCGAACTTTCATTTTCGGAAGATTACCACGAGGCTAGTGATTTTGGCATTAGTTGTGTCTGCAGATGGAAAGACAAGGGATTCATCTCTCATAGGCTGGAAAAAAGCTTTCCTATTTGGACTCCAGGGGAAGGTGTTCCAAGAGATCACGTGTTTGTCTTCTGTGATCTCAATATGCATCCGAGTAACTGTGAAGGAAATGATCCCTATATATTGGCTGATCTTGTGGTATTTGAATTCTTTGCGGTGAACAAGGAGAAAAAGCCTCTAAATGAGAGTTGTACAGTGACGAAATGTGGAGTCCGTGTGATTACTGATGCAAATGGAGGTGCAAGTTGTAACATGAGTCAACCATTTCCATCCTTGGGTTACCTGCAAGAGAGTTTTGATAGTGAGATGGAAGAAGTATTGAGGGTCATCTTTGATATCTTAGACAAGAATGATAGAAATTTGGTTCTTTACATTGCATGTCTGTTCAATGACGAGAAAGCTGATTTCCTGACACCGATTATAGCTAGCATTGACCTGGGGATTAGTTCTAGGCTCGAGTTCTTAGCCAATCAGTCTCTCATACATATATCTCCATATGGTATTGTAGTGCGACATGGTTTACTTGAGAAAATAGGTAGGGAGATTGTAGTGCTCTCAAAGAACTATGCGTCTTCGAGTAGGTGCTTGGATGAGCTGGTAGAGATTATGAATTGCAATAGAGAGTTTCAGAAAGTAGTGACTATTTTCGACAATGTGGTTCCTTCTGACGTTGGAAGGTTGGCCGACTTAGCAAACATAGACGGAGTGAATTCTCGCAAGTGGTATGTTTGGTCCAACTATTTATGCTTGAATATCTCTCAGATTAGTTGTTCCTTAGTCAAATGATACCTCTCGTTGATTGCAAATGATCTTTCTCTTTGTTAGGGATAATGAAGCAAAGATGTTGGATAAAACTGGATGTGACGTTCTGGAGGAGATAAATCATACAACGTCAGATGATTCTGGCGATGTGATTGGAGTTCAAGATCATGTTACAGACATGGGTTATTGGTCGGGTTCGGAATCTGAGGAAGTGAAGAAAACAGTTGGGATCTCAATTTCCTTGGAAAAAGGTAAGAGTACAACTGCTTAAGTCAGCTCTCCTTTCATTCTCTGTTGATATATTTTAGATAGTGTGGTGATTTCACCCATTTTTATGACCTGAGGACCCGTTTGTTTGGTGAGTAGCAGGGGAAAAGATAAATGCAAGTATGGTTGCAATGCCGGTGGAGCCACCAATGATAAGATCCGAAGCACGGAGTCCTACTTTTCGAGATCGAATCCCCTTTGCTGAGCTTTATACTGGAGAAATCCCAGCTGCATTTTTACAAGGGCTGCACAATATCCGCTCTGTGCTCCAATCTCAAAAGTCCATACGACTATAAGCGAGCTAAGCCAAACCAAAATGTTCCCTCGGCTCCGTACCTTTTTTTAGTATACATGTAACATATAGATCATAGATACAGATATATATGAACTGTATATACATGAAAGTAGATCATTTGTATCTACCAAATAATCATAAGACTGTTAAGACTTTACAAACAAAGATAATAAAACTATCTGAGTACCATAATTTTCATGATCAAATTATGAATTTTTTTTTGTTAAATTGCTTTTCAGTTAATGCATATAAGTGATCTAATATGGTAAATCTCTCAAATCAGATGCTCTCTATATATGAATGAAGTTTATACTTAGATGCTTATGGCTGACAAAAATTCAAAGAAAAACGAGACGAACAAACACTTAAGACATGGAATTTAAATTGCATACGAAGTGAAGGTTAAACTCTGAAAACATAGATTCTAATTGATAGAGAAAGGTCTCAAATAACATTATAGCAAGTCTTAAGGTTTCAAAACAAGGTCTCAGCGAAAACCCAAAAACAAAAGTGAACAATTTCATCATCTTGACGCTTTCTCTCCTTATTCTTGCTTGGAAGCAAGAGCAGCAGCTTGACCTCTGAGACGACCAGTTCTCCTTGCAGCGATAAGACCAACCTTCTGCCCAGGGGGTGCATCACGACGAACAGTACTGGCGTGACCAATATGCTGATGGTTACCTCCTCCGTGAGGATGCTCAACTGGGTTCATAGCCACACCACGAACCTTAGGCCAGCAGTTCCTCTTCACACGGTACTTGTGGTATGCGTTACCCGCCTTGAGCATCGGCTTCTCTGTCCTTCCACCTCCAGCAACTTGGCCAATCATGGCCCTGCATCCACTTGGAACGATCTTCTTCGATCCAGACGGCAACTTAACCCTGCCAAAACCAATGTGCAAGTTGTAACTGTAAGAACCAAGCTCAAGAAACAACGACCTAACGTTTCTATAACCATTTCTAATCAAATCAAAGGCAATCATATAACAATTCATTACAACCAAAAAGACATAACTTTTCAATACCACAAACCAAAAAGACACAACTAAGCAAGTTTAATCTTGTAACGAAGAACTCAACCAAATGATGATCAGCCATTTCTATAACCATTTCTAATCCAATCGAACGCATTACAACCAAAAAAAGACACAACCTTTCAATCATACAAACCAAAAAGACATAACTAAGCAAGTTTAATCTTGTAATGAAAAGAACACAACCAAATAATGATCAGCCATTTCTATAACCATTTCTAATCAAATCAAACGCATTAGAACCAAAAAGACACAACCTTTCAATAACACAAACCAAAAAGACACAACCTTTACCAAAAAGACACAAACTTTCAATAGTCCAGAACCAAACCTGGTCGTGTCGTTGTCAGGGTTGTGAGAAATAACGATAGCGTAATCCCCAGAAGCTCTAGCGAGGACACCACGATCACCGACATGGTGCTCAACATTGCAGACAACAGCTCCCTCAGGGATAGATCTGAGTGGAAGAACATTTCCGACAACGAGAGTAGCTTTCTTACCGCAGTACAAGAACTGTCCTGTGTACATACCTTCGGCGGCGACGAAGAGCTCCTTCTGCTTCTTGTAACGGAAAGGATGACGGAAGGCGACGCGAGCCAACGGAGCACCACGTCCCGGATCGTGGATGATCTCAGTGACGACACCCTTGAGGTAACCATTTCTCTCGCCGAAGTCGAGGCTCCTGAACTTGGCGGGGCCCTTGCGGTGGTGAGTGTGGGACTTGAAGACGGAACCTGCTCCCTTACGTTGAGCTCTGATGACACGACCCATTGTGGATTGTGTGAAGTTGTTTCGTCTTCTTTAAGTTTACGGCGAGAGCAAGGAACTAGGGTTAGAGCTTATATGTAGATGGGTGTACTTCACTCTTCAAACCCTAGTGGGCTAAGATAGATTCTACTCTAAATGGGCCTAGTCTAAATAAGCCTAGTCAAAGCCCATACTAAATATTGGGGGAAATGAGCCTATAAACTATTCTCCTACTTCGTTTTATCTTTTATCTTCCTTCATATTTGTATTTGTTTATATGCGTTTTGAGTATGTATGTGAGAAGAGAACAGTTTTAGTGAAGATCAATCTTTGTCTTGTTACTTGCTCTACACAAAAACAAGACCTGTTAAAAAGTAAAAACTCAGAGGGCAGGACAAGTTGCAGTTCTCCCGCAATACATTCACCATTCACGTTTTTCTGTTCACAAAAACAGTTTAAGCGTGAGATCCGCATGTAGTTCAATATTTTTGTCTTTTTGTGGAAAAAACAGAAGATCTGAATGCAGATTTCATCCGCTAACATTTGGTGGTGTTGATCTTCTTTCTTTTTTCTTTTTGATAATAAATAATTTTGTTACAAATACTTAACTTTAAAATATATTTATCTGATTTTATAAATAATGTACAATGATTAGCTCAAACTATATAGTTTACACTAATATTGTTTGTCTTGTTTTAAAATTATAAGCATGACGTTCAATCGCCGACAAAACACAACATTTTCAAAGAAAGAAGATATAAATATTCCTACATAAATATCAACAAGGGTAAGTAGTTAATATTTTTTTTTTATGTTTTAAAATAGTTAATATATAGGTAAATGATTGAAATTTTGTAAATCTATTGAGAGAAGACAATTTTAAATGAAATCTTAACCGAGAACATGTATTTATTGAGTTGTACGATCAAATAATTTTCATGACTAATTACTGTTTCAAATATCTTACACCCACTGGTAGAGAGATTCCCCCATGGTAAATTTAACCAAAAGTTCGATATTAGTGTAATCTACCGGTTCTCTCAAGAAAATCTTGATCACCTAAAAAGAAAATAAAAGAAGTATAAAAATCTTATAAAACATTTACAGGCATTTCGGCCGATCCTATAACATCTAAGATATTTGTTTAGATATCTTGGTGTAAGTTTTATTATTTTAATATATGATCTATAGTTTTGAACTGATTTTTTCATTCATAAGTTATAATAAATTATTTGATCGGTTTGATCTGCTTCTCTCCTGCATGATCCGCTTGATCTGCACTTGTCCCGCTTGATCTGCATGATCTGCTTGAACTGCATGATCTGCTTGAACTAATTTTACCATTCGAAACCTCAAACTGAATTTACTGAAAACTGAAGAGTTCTTTTGGTTGTATGATGTACTTGAGAGTTGAAAGTTGATCAGGACAGACTTGGAATTTTAGTAAAATTAAGACATTCTGCCGATAAAATGAAACTATAAAATGTAATTATTAATGCTAACAACCTCATGAATAGTGTAAATATCAACATCAAATGGTTTAGAATTTCAGCAGTTTTTCTTTAGATATATTTTTAATTGTATGGTTTAAATTTGAATGTGAGAATCACTAAGATTTCTCTACCAGAGAAATAAAACAGGTTTTTTAGAAGAGTATTGGTTTATATTTTCTATGTGTGATATTTTAGACAAAACAAAAATAGTAACGTGAGGTCCATGCAGCATAAAAACAATAATGAAAGCATCCAAATGGTCTTCTTAAAAATCTTAAGCAACAAGTTTGAAAAAAGGTTCATAACATTAGTACCCAAAAAAAAGTTTGAAAAAGAGTCAGAAAACAGATCAGCCAGATATAATGTTCATCAATGTCAAGCAGACAGTGTATAATCTCAAAAACTTGAGAGTGCGCCGACAAATGCTTTTTTCTTCCTTTTAATTATTTCAAAATTCTTTGTGTTGAAAAATAGACATTTATCTGTTTTTGAGCTCTTCTGAGTATGATATTAAATTTTATTTCTATTTGTTTGGTAGTCTAATTTAAAACTGTAATTAATATATGATAACTATGTGTGCGACCAAGTCTCTTCTTTTTGTGCACATTGGATCAAATCTCAAAATTCATATTTTATATATATATAGAAACAAAGAAATATAGAAGAGGAAGATAAGAGTCAATATAGGCGAGACATTGTGGCTTATATGTTTTTTTTTTTTTTTGTAAAACTTGTGGCTTATATGTTCTGCCTTTCAAACAACAACCCAATCTCTCCAAACCCATTTTCAAACACACACACTGTCGACTTGTTTCAACAAAATTTGTAGGATAAAATCATTAATTTAACAGACAATATTAAATACACATATATGATGAGGGAAATGGAATTTTTTTGTTAGAAATAGAAAATTGGATATGTATATTAATGATTAATTAATGTTACTACACATATACTAATCATTACATATATGAAAAGTATCATTCCAATAGAGTATTATGATCTATCCATATACTAATCAAACTAATCACCATCAAGCGAACAATAGTAGTCTAGTGGATATTTTGTGAGATATTGTATATATCATTTAGCAAACAAAAATATGTATGAAAAATATACGGTCTCTCTCAAGTAATGATTCTATTATACAGTAGAATCTCTATAAATTAATACTCTATAAATTAATTAAAAAATTCGATTCCGAGTTAGACCGATTCAAAATATGATATAAATCGATAAAATAATAAGATAATATATATTTTTTAGAAATTTTATGTAAATATATAGCCCCATTAAAATCATAAATTAATAATTTTATATAATAAAGTTTACATAAGTACAAATAAAACGTTTTATTATTTGTTTTATATTTATAATTAATGCAGTTCATCTCTATTTTTCTTAACATTTCAATATATTTTGATAATATTTAGTGAAATTATATCTAAAATGTATTTAAATTCTATGAAACATATTTCGTATACACCTAACAGTATAACAAAAACAAGATAAAAGTTGAAATTTCTAAAACTTGATTAATATACATACGATAAAAATTAACTATTTTCTTATTTTATAAAAAAAAAACTAAAAATAGAGAAATCTACAAAATAATTTTTTTTGTAAGTTAATAACTCTTTAAATTAATGAAATTTCATAGTTCCAACATTATTAATAACTCACATATACGTCGACAGACGATCTTGACAGAATTTACCTACAATACAAAAAGTCTATACATTATATATCTTGATATATATATTAACCCGAATGATAAACGCATAATTTAAAAATGTATGATTCTCGATTCTACTGCCTAATAATGCTTATACGCAGGGGCGGAGGCAGAGAGGGGAGTGTGGGGTCAGGTGACCCACACTAAAATTGGAGAAAAAAAATTTTGGTGTATTTTCTTGAAAATTATTGTAAAAAAAAGTATATTTCTGTAATAATAATATATACATATTAAATTTATATATTATGACTCCAGTCAAAAATATTTCTGGCTCTGCCACTGTTTATACAGTTATACGTGTTGACAAATCTTGAAGGCGGCTTACAGTTTACAAAGTTGTGAGTTTTATGACTGGAACTAAAAACAAAACGAGACAAAGGGAACATATGATTAATCATGAAAACAATTTAAAAGCAATGAACAGATCAAGAAGACACGAACATAACCAAACAAAACCAAATTTAAAACCAAAACCAAATCAAAGCTGTATATAAACCGAACCGCATACTTCAATTTTACAGCTCAGCTCATACATTGAAACTAAAAAACAAATCATTAGAAGATCCCCTTTTCCCTTAATTTTGGAGGAAAATCATGCATGGATTAGAACAAAAAGTTTGTTGATCTTTCGATTTGTGATCATGGCCTACTTACAATCTTATGGCTTCTCAGATATTGAGTTGTGGAGCATTACGTTTGGGAACCACAAATTAAATGGTATAAATCGTTGATGTTTAGAAAATAATGGTTGATAGACCATGGAAAAAGTTGTCTGAGTCATCAGCAGGAAAGAGTGAAAATCAAGATGCCTTTACTTCTGTTTGTGATTTTTTTTTTGATACTGTGGGATCGTCAACCGACTAATCCCACGAGACCCGCAATAGCCATGTATTCTTACCATTTAAAGCAGTTCGGGTGGCTAGTTGGGATGGAACCAGGTTTCACCCTTTATCGTGAATTTAGCATTTAATGTTTCACATATAACTTGCAGAAACAATAAAAAAACAACCGGGTTTTCTTATGTTTGCATACAGAAAAAAACTCGCAGTCAAAACGTTTACGACTATCTTTCTAATCAGTATTTCTTTTGTAACCTAAAGTTCAAATTTTGTAGGACGAATGGAAAATTAACATACTAATTTGTTGATTCAAACTTGATACAAATAAACTAGCTATTCCTCTCGAAAACCAACGGTCAACAATACACGCTGCTTAAGGAAAACTCATTCACCCAGACTCATGTTCAAAATATTCAGAATAAATAGACAAGAACCCGATATCACATATAGAAAAAAAAGAAAAGAAATAAGAATCCTAAGAGAGTGATTGATTTAAAAACGGATATATATACATCACTATAGCCACAAATCTTGAGTCGATGCTTGACGCGATCCCCGCAGGCCGCCATATGCTTCCGTCTTCTTAGCAAAGAAAAGAACTAAATCATATTATTTATATACTGTTTCTTTATTTTCTTAATATTAAGTTTAATGTTTCGATCTTCCGAGTCTAGAAGGTGGCAATGTGATCAAACGTCCCTTAAGAACCTTAAAAGAGATCATAACCTTGAGAGATTCCCAATTGAGCTAAATTAGTCTCTCTCTTGATCGAGTTCTATCAGAACATGGAGATGAGTGATTGAAAGACAACTTCATCACAAGGGATAGTAAGACCCATGTCGTGCTCGAACCCAAACTCTTCCTCAGCTAGTTGGAGGAGTGACTGAAACTCAGGATGAGCTAGCCATGAGATTGGCACCACGTAGCGACTCCGGTGTTGACCAACGTAGACCGGGAAGTGACCTTTTGGCACGTCGTTACCTTGGTTCTTCTTTCCAAGAATTGAGTATCTCTTTAATATTTTCTTTAGAGATGCTGCTTGACACGCTGACACTTTGTTCGACTTCTTTGTCACCATGATTTGAGCTCACTGAAACCTAATTTGGCTAGAGAGAGAGAGAGAGAGAGAGAGAGAGAGAGAGAGTTTGGTACGTTTGAAGAAAGGGTGTGGATGTGAAGGTGGTAGAGAGAATGGAGGGGTATATAAGGGCGCAATGAGAGAGAAATTGGAAGAGTTTATTAGCAGCAACTTTATCGTGTATAAACCGTAGGAGTTTCTTAAAGAAAAATAATAATATTTAAGTTTTATAACACTATGATTTTAAAAAAAATAACCAAACCATTTAGTAAATGCATTTGAGGTTTTCACCAGGTTTTCAACGTTCTGAAATGAAAACCATGTTCTCTTCTGTTTCATCCTTTCATATTATTTTATTTGTTTAAATCGTGAGATAGTCTCTTGATAGTTGAGTGTTCTAACCCTTGTTCGGAAACTCGCTAGGCGCTACGCGTGCGGCACACTAGGGCCTAGCGATTTATTAGAAAATCGGAAAAAAAATCGGGGAGTACGCGGTGAGGAATTTTTATACTTTTATATGTATAATACCTTATTTATATGTATAATACAAAATATTCTTGGTACTGAAATTATATATTTGTAAATACATACCAATTTTTTTCACAACAATACAATTATATTATTTACAATTCAAATCTAGTACTACAAAATATAAAAACAAATCACTTATAGGAGAAAAAAAGTTGTTGGAACACTTCCATAATGAAAATAATGGGGTCAAATACTAACAATAAATACTTTATAGGGATCAATATGCAAATTTACATGAAACAATTGTCACGTGTTACCTAGCTACTGACACCACACGCTTCAACAATAACTTTATGACCAGAGTTACCTTCTTCTTCTTCTTCTGTATTTTTTAGTGATTTTATTTTGACTGAATCTTGTTCTTATGTTAAATACACATAAACCGAATCACGGGCAAAGAAAAAAGCTTTTGTTTCAGGCCAGTCCTCTCACCAAAAATGCTTTGTCAGCGTCCGTTAACTATCAATGAAACGAAGATTCACTGTTGAATAACCGATTTCTAACCAAGCAATTTTGTCCATTACGCGGCCGAATTTTATAAATCTACACAGTCCACGCTCGTTACTCGGCTCACCGCGTAATGCAACCGAAGTGGCCCATTTCGCCACGGTGCCTAACCGAATCACGTGTAATCGGCCGATTAAACGTCTCCACGGCCGATTTTTAGAACAAGGGTTCTAACTTAAGAAGAAAAGTATTCTATATACATAATTATCTTTTAAAATAATTTTTCTAGGTTTGTTGACAAAAAAAAAAGATTTTTTAATTAGGTTTACCTTTGACTTTTTAGTAGATTTGTGGCTAGGTTATATGAATTATGTACATAATGACAACTAATTCATGCAGAAAACTCTACCTTGATGATCAATAATATTAATGCAAATCACAAACCGTCAACCTACAAAAAATCGCATAAATATAAATATATAAGAATAAATGATTATCAATCACTGAAAATCTAACTACTTACAAGGTTAGTTATTCTTGACAAGCACATTCTGGATGACACATATAAACCTAATAGTCCGAGATTAATATAGCATCAATAGAGAATTGAACTCAGAACTAGTTCTCTATAAACTTCCTACAAAGAAAAGCATAATTAAAAATGTTTTCATTTTGTAATGGTATTTTGAAAGCAAATATCACGCGGTATGTAGGAAATAAGAGCAAATTTAGAGACAAGTCCATAATGGAAATAGGGGAAAAAAAACAAATATATGTATATATATATATATATATATATATATGTGTATATATATAATGTGAAAGAATTCATACAAAATAAAATTGAAACTCTTGTAGGGACCTGATATAGCATTTCCCTACATTGTCTCCCTTTTGTGTCTTTATCTAGACATAACTCTACAAAACAATACAAGTATTGCCCGTTTTCTCTTCCCCTTCATATACACTCTTCATCAGATTTGTCTCTACTGAAACTTCCAATTTCATTACAACTACTATATATACATATAAATCAAAGAACATATTATATATTCGTTTTGTCACAACTGCAGATTGAAAACGAATAAATTACAGCGATATCACATGACTTTTTTACAACTAGAATTATCAACACTTAATTTACAGAAAAATGATTTTATCAAAAAAAAAAAAAAAAATTTACAGAAAAATGATTGTAGTTCGGTGGTTCTATATTTTTCTTGGTTTAAATTGAGAACAAATTTTGTTTGAGGGTATAGCATGGTTTATATGACAGTTATCCCGGGTGACGATCTGAATTGTAATCTGAAATGTCGGTCATCCCAAATTTTAGTCCCATTCGGAAAACCACCTTATATTGTTTTATGATTTATGGTAGGTTTGGTTAAAATCCGGCTTGGTTCAGTAGTTTTTGTTAGTTAGGTTTTCTTGAATGCTATAAAACGTTTTTAATAATAGATTCACATTTTATGTATATAATAAATAAGCGTATGAAAAATATAAAGATATAGCTAAGAAATATAATAAATATCCCCCATGTGAAAGTTTGAAAATGAAAACAAATACTTGGGATGGAGTCTAATTTTTTGTTTGTTTAATTGATAGTATCAAATCCATGTAAGTTCCACGTACTTCTTTTCCTTTTCTGTGCAGCATTTTTTTTCCAGCTTTCTCTGTTCATTTAAATGTGATGAATCAATCAGTATCATCAAACATTTTTCATCTTTGGCTTTGTGAATATTCCAGTCTAGTTAATTGCAAACTTTCCGTGGTAGTAACCCCAGTATCGTGTATAAATTAAAAAGTGATTGAAAAGGACTCATATATTGGCAGCATCTACACTATTTTGTCATCAGTGACTTAAAAAAATCAGGTGAACTTTCTAAAAAGTTATTTGTTTGCATCTGTAGAACATTTATTTTAGAGAAGCACAAGCTAAGCTTGTCGTAGAAACATCAACTAGAACATCTAAATGCGTGATAAGTAACCAAGACAACTTCTGTAACATCTGATCTGAGGGTACGTATGACCATATGATTAATTAAGAAGTAGCCAATATTTTTTTTCTGTTTATTCAAACGGACACAATACCTTCAATCAAAATATCCTAACATTTGGGTTTAGGATTTAAAAATATGAACTCTTTAAACATGTTAGTTCAAATTTTGAAATATAGCATATATATGTGGTGTTCAAAAAAAAAGCATATATGTGTATATATATGTACATGCGGTACATCTCCTCATTCGACAAATAAATATACTATTGTATGGAAAATCAGATGAACAAATGAAAAAACTTGGAGAAATGTGAAATAAGTCTGATTAATCATTGATCGGTTCAAATATTACAACGGAAGACGTTATTTTATATACATTATTTAGTTTCTTCAAATTTGCTTTCAATTTTCAAGTTTTTTAAAAACGATTTGATTTGTTTTGTTTCAAAGATTTTGTAAGATATTTCAAGAAAGTTACAAAAAAAGATATTTCAAGAAACAACGACAAATAGAAATAAATATGAAAGACGATCTTTCTGTCGACAAATTGGAAAATAGGTTTACGAGTTTGGCTTCAACTGAAACATTAAACAGGGGAGAGATAAAATTGAATTTGTATCTTATATGAAAAACGTTAAAAGTGACACTATTTGTGAAAAGAGAATAGAGAAGTAAAGTAAAAACTAAACCCCAAATGTAGAAGATGTGATTTTGTCGTATTTATAGAATTTAACCTATCAAGAAAGAAAGAAAGAAAACAAAAATAAGAGTGTGTGTAGGGACAAAGGAGCAGGAGACAGTGAGAGAATTAGTCAGGTGGAATAATGGGACAACACTTAGCTGTCCTGAATTGGCGTGCCTGAATTGGCGTGTCTGTTGTGGTTATAACTTATATGTATACATGATCCCTCACGTTCTTCCTTACGCCACGTCCGATTCATCAACCCACTTTTCTACTCTTGACTTAACCAACACAAATTACCTATATGGATAAATTTAGATACGTGTTAACGGCAATGAACATATCTATTATTTGTTGTTGAATGAGTCTTATAGTTGGGTTCAGTGCCCAGACAGTAGAAGACATCAACGTGGATATATATCTGGAGCCTCACTAACCACACAGTTTGATTGTATGAGACTAATTTGATTGTATATATGTATTTAGGTTGCATGACAAATTAATGTGGTTTAAACGTGATATTCTAAACGACGATTTTCTTAAATAGTTATTTTTAAGTTTTTGTCACAAAAATAATTTTTGGGAAAGAAAAGACCAAAATAGCATGTTTGTCTTAAACTTTTTAAAATTTATTTTTTATTTTTAAAATTTTGAAATTCTATCCCAAAACTCCACCCTTTAACTCTAAACACTAAGTATAAATTAGTTAACCCTAGAGTAAAAATATATTTTTACCTTTTAATAAAATTTATTTTGGTCATTTTCTTCATTGAGTACTATTTTGTGAAAATAAACTAAAAAAGTCAGTGGAAGCTCCCTTAGTCCAATTGTTTAACTAAGAGTTCATTAATGCTTTTACACCAGCAGATCCAGTTTTAGCGATTTATCAAATAATAATGCAGGCTACAGAGAAATGACTTACAAGGGATCTTCAACATGGTGCAAGTAAACTCGGTCAGGCGTGATCTTCGTAAGACGGTTCTGCAATTAGGCGTATATCCTTATAAGGCAGATAGTATTGTCGGTTCTTGGATCGTCTATGTAATATTTCTTATAATTGTAATATCATAATTAATCAGCGTTAAAAAAAAAACAAAAAGTCGAATTTCTCTATTTTAAATACTAAACATAAATGTAAAATATCTGAAAAGTTGAATTTTGTTATCTTAAACTGAATTGAGATTATATGCTTTGAAAACTGATTACTCATATTTTTATACCTTCGACAGTTACATGTATAGAACAAATATAATACAGACAAACCTTTAGAGAATATTACAAAAGAGTTGATTTTGTAAGGTAGGTATGATATGAGGTGCGTAGTTACAAGGCTAAGTTAGTCACCGCTTCAGGTGATAGAATTTAGATTTTTTCTTTTCCTAAACTTACAGAATTTGAGTTTGAAGTGGTTAGGTTTGTAAATGATTAGCCAATCTTTAATGGTAAAATATATTATGATTCTTTTAACAACATCCCGAATGAAATGCGAATGGAAGAAGATAATTAGTTCTAATGGTTGTCAAAATTAAGGTTCGGTTTCTTGTTCCGCAAGCTATATAGATTTTTATCTACGAAATTTGCTGTCACAGTTTCTGTTTCTTTTGTTTCTAAAAAGTGTCTACCAGGTAACAAAGATAGAAAACTTGTAACAAATGTAAGCGTTTGAGTCAACCCTTCTTCCTTCCATGTCTTTATCTCGCTCATTCTCAATCTGGCATTTCTGTCAACTTATCCTCCATTAGAGACCCGAAACCGAGGCTTTAATAGCGTCATGGGTCTCTGTTTCTCTTCACCTAAGACCACCGGACATGGAACCAATCACCCGAACCCTAATCCGCCAAGAGATATACCTAAACCGCAACCTCAGGCGAAGGGGAGAGAGAAGGTTTGTAATAAAAACAAGAAGAAGACGAAGAACAACAAAATCCAATGGAGGCACGTAGGAGGGAACCCGTTTGGTAAGCGCATCGATTTTGGATACGCGAGGGATTTCGATAATAGATACACCATCGGGAAATTGCTAGGACACGGCCAGTTTGGTTTTACTTACGCTGCCACCGACAACAACAACGGTGATCGTGTCGCGGTCAAGAGAATAGACAAGGCCAAGGTAAAAATATTTTTGGATTCACATATCTATTTGGAAACCTAAAAGTCCAAACTTAAATTATTTGATGCTTAGCGTCCAAGTACGCTCTATTTTCAAGATTTTTTAATTAAATTTCTTGGAGCCAATATGGTTTGTGTAATTTGGTGGCAGATGACTCAACCGATTGAAATCGAAGATGTGAAGCGAGAGGTTAAGATACTACAAGCTTTAGGTGGGCATGAGAATGTGGTTAGGTTTCACAATGTGTTTGAAGACAAAAGCTATGTGTATATAGTGATGGAGTAAGACACAAGTTATTCTCTCTCTTTAATCATCATTTTCTTTCTTGTGTTACAAGAATCTGAAACCAACCCATGGATTTTTAGGTTATGTGAAGGTGGTGAATTGCTAGATCGAATATTATCAAAGTACGAGTAATAATAGTTAAGAAGAATGCTTAGACTTTCGGTAGATTATTATCAAGTTAATTTATGTGTATTACCAGGAAAGATAGCCGTTACACCGAGAAAGATGCAGCGGTTGTGGTGAGACAAATGTTGAAAGTTGCAGCTGAGTGTCATTTACGCGGTCTGGTTCACCGTGATATGAAGCCAGAGGTAGGTATGGTTTGATCTGATGCCTCAAAGTTGTAGATTCATGGTAAAAGAATCTTCCTCATCTAACAAGAGTTTTGTCCTTCCACAGAACTTTCTGTTCAAATCGACAGGAGAAGATTCTTCTCTTAAGGCTACAGATTTCGGTTTGTCAGATTTCATAAAACCAGGTAAGTGTTTCAACTCTTTGTCTCTTCTCAAAATGATGATATGTTATGGAGACGGGCTTTATGAAAAATATGGCAGGAATGAAGTTCAAGGACATAGTAGGAAGTGCGTATTACGTTGCACCTGAAGTGTTGAAACGTAGGTCAGGACCTGAATCAGATGTCTGGAGTATAGGTGTCATCACTTACATTCTTCTCTGCGGAAGAAGACCCTTCTGGGATAAGACACAAAACGGGATATTCAGTGAGGTGTAGTAGTCACTAACCAATCTATGATACGTATGTTCATGGAGGTGTTTATACTTGACTTGAAAACAACAGGTCATGAGAAAGAAACCTGACTTCGAAACAACCCCGTGGCCAACCATAAGCGATGGAGCCAAAGATTTCGTGAAGAAGTTGTTAGTAAAGGAGCCGAGAGCACGGTTAACAGCAGCTCAAGCACTATGTATGTGATTCTTCATAGCCATTAATGTTTTTGGTTATATTTACTGATCTTGTGGTTGTGGTTTTGCAGCACACTCATGGGTGAGAGAAGGAGGCGAGGCTTCGGAGATTCCAATAGACATATCTGTTCTTGAAAACATGCGTCAGTTTGTGAAGTTCAGCCGCCTTAAGCAGATTGCTCTGAAGGTAATCAAGAAGACACAACAGAGATTGTGTTTCATATTCATATGAGTTTTTACTTTAACTGAGGCGTGTTTTTAAAAGGCTCTAGCGACGACAATCGATGAGGATGAGCTGGATGATCTCAGAGACCAGTTTGATGCCATTGACATTGACAAGAACGGTTCCATTAGCCTTGAGGAGATGAGGCAGGTAAGAAAGAAAACAAAACTTGCATCGCAAGTCAACGATTCAAGTGCACAACTGCATAAATTCATTGATCATTTTTTCACAGGCTCTTGCGAAAGATCTTCCTTGGAAGCTTAAGGATGCAAGAGTAGCTGAGATTCTTCAAGCAGTAAGTTAATGGTCACTCACCGCCTCCACTTTTTTTTTGTATTATTCAAACATCCATCTGTCTTTGCAGATAGATAGCAACACTGATGGGTTGGTGGACTTCACTGAGTTTGTGGTTGCTACTTTGCATGTGAACCAACTAGAGGAGCATGACTCTGCCAAGTGGGAGCAGAGGTCAAGAGCAGCATTTGAAAAGTTTGACGTAGACAGAGATGGGTTTATAACACCAGAGGAACTAAGATTGGTCAGTCTCATACTTCTTATATTCCCCTCAATTTTTCATTATTGTTTTATTAATTTTTTGCTCTTGTAGCAAACGGGTTTGAAAGGCTCCATAGAACCACTTCTTGAAGAGGCTGACGTCGATGAAGATGGGAGGATCAGCATCCATGAGTTTCGCAGACTCTTGAGATCTGCAAGCCTCAAGCCAAGAACTGTCAAAAGCCCTCCTGGTTACCAGCTTTCTAGAAAGATGTAAATTACTTAACACTTACAAACAAATAGAAACATGAATATTTTATTGCCTCTCATATACAGAAAACATTGTTTATAGTAGTCACCATCTGTTTTTCTTTTTCTTTTTCTATCAAATCAAGAAAATTGTATATAGGCTATATGTGATTTGAATATTGGATACTGAAGATCACCCATATGGTCTTAAGGTTTGGGAATGTTACAACATTCTTGGTGTCTTACTATAACATAGTTGCGTTGCAAAGAGACAAGTAAATGGTTTCTATACTAAAAGATTGTAGCTCTCATTCTTGTTTAGGAACTAGGAACCGATCTGAGCAGTTGATTTTGTTATTTTTTTATTTGCTTGTGATTTTAAAATACATGACTACAGTCTACACATAGTTCACAGAATTTTACTTGGCTGGGAATTACAGAGTTTATGACTTGAAAATGTTATTTACAATACACTATCTGAAACAGCTTGAGATGATGAGTAACTATTAGATGAGCTTGCAGTGATTGCCGAGTTTCCTTTCTTCTCTTTACCAGAAACATCCTGCATGGAAGCAACTTATGTCAGTCCCTGAACTATATACAATGTTCACAGCACAGAAAGAGCTTATTAGTCAAAACTACTGAAGAAACCACTCACCTCTTGATCTGAAGAAGAGGCATGGATTTTAAGCTCAAGCTCTAAACCAGCATCATCTTTTTGTTCGGCTGAATATGGCATAAAGGTAGAGCATGGGCTAGGTAAAGGTGCAGGATTTTGAGTGGCATAGAGTGGAAAAGGCAGAGTGGAGACTGGACCCTGAGTTATTGCAACTAGAGGGACAGGATAAGTGTAATGTGGAATCCATGGGACCATGGTTCTGACTTTATGTTGATATTGAGCATTAAGAATATCAATGTCGGATTTAAGAGATGTTTTCTCCTCTCTTAGCTCGCTCTTCTCTTGAATTAGCTGCGTTCAAAACAAAGTGGAAGATGATGAAACCAAGTAGAAACTAACAATAATAAGAGCATTGGAGAAGTTAAAACAATCAGTCATCAGTACCTCACGAGACTCTTGAGAAAGTGTGACATGCTCAGCCTTTAGTCTATCAACTTGAGTCATTAAATCTTTCAGGGTTTGTATTGTGTCAATGAGAATTGAAGCTTTGTCACTCTTAGGCCTATTGGGATCTGCAAGCAAACCATTAGTCTCAGTTTAGGAGAAAAATTTAATAAAATTGGAAAAAATTCTGTTCTTCTTGTTGATATAAATATATACCAAGTGCATTTCCGAGCTCAAGAAACTGTTCATTGAGCTTATCTCTACGGATCCTCTCTCGGTCTGCCTTCTTAAGGGAAGAAACTGGCTCCTTCTTCACTTCCACCATTTTCTCAGGCCTGAAGAAGAAGAAAATTAAAAAACAAATGAAACAACGAAAAAAACTTGAAAGTATACATTTTCAGGCCTCAAAACCTGATTGAAGAAGAAGAAGCTGAGGATTCATCAGATAAGGAGAACTCAGAAGAAGTTTTGAGCTTCTTGGTTTGCTCCATTGCAAAGTAATAAACTCTCTTCCTGAAACTAAAAAGGATATAGAGAGTAGTAATGCGTTAAGATATCAAAAGTAAGTTGGTTTCTTCTTCTTCTTCTTCTTCTTCGTTAGTATATAAAAAACCGCTGTGATAATGCATGGTGGTGGACGCCGACGAGGCATATCAATAACTTGTGCTCCCCACACGCCACCATTTGAAGAGATGTGATCTGCTTAGGTCCAGTAACAGTCTACTAAATTCCACGTGTATAATGCACGATGCAGCTTTAATGGAGTGGCAAAGAATACAGAACCTAAAGCAAAACAGCATACCTCTCTGGTCTCTGCCAAGGACTTAAAATTCTAAAACGGGTTATGATATCAAACATGTTGATGAGATTCATGTGAATGTTTAAATAAACTAATTTAGTAGTCACGAACGAGAGATTTAATCTACTAAGCTCAGGTACACTGTAGAGAGTAGAGACTAAACGATGTCCGTGTGGCGTGTGTAGTTAATGTTATCCATCTCTTGAGTCTTAACCAATGTGCAACGTTCCTGGATTTGGCTTCTTTCCACGTTCCTGTCTCTATCACTTTATCCCTCTTGTCCTCATTTTATACTAATGTATTGATTCTTTTGGTATGATTAGCTTTTAGCTTCGTAAACGCAGTTAAATATTTATATGGTAATATACTAATGTTACAAATTACAAGTTGCAGAAATGTAATTGTAAGGTATGTTATAATTCACATGGGATACGTCTACGCGTAAACGTATGTATGTATAATGTAATTAAGTATTTGTTATATGTTTTTTTAATGGACGATGACGAGAAAGCTAAAAATGCTTATGGAAGGGAATGTGTCACCCACGAATTGGTGGCGTCAATCTTGGACATCACTTGCAATTGTTTTATTCAATTTTTATACAAAGTAAAACTTTATGTTACTTGGCTTTTGAATGTGTCAAAAGTCTCGGATAAATTTTCCTTAGGTGATTTTAAAAAGAAAAATTCCTTATGATAACTATTTTTAAGTTTTTGTCACAAAAATAGTCTCATCAATGAAGAAAATGACCATGATAAATATTATTATAGGGTCAAAATACAAACTTATAGGGTTAACTAATACAAATTTATAGGGTAAAATAGCGCTCATTTATAAGTAGTTATAAGTTTAGATTATAGGGTTACCTAATCTAAAATTAGGGTTTAGAGTTAAAAGATTGAGTTTTGGGGATAATGTTTCAAATTTTAAAAAATAAAAAATAAATATTTAAATTTTCAAAATAAAAAAAAATTGATTTCGGTCATTTTCTCTTTTGGACACTATTTCTGTGACAAAAACTTAAAAATGACTATCTGAGAAAATTGTCTTTTTAAAAAACTAAGATTAAATCAGTATGATACACTAGATTTAGAGAATTATTTATATAAAAACAACTGAATCGACCGGCACGTACTAAACACAGCAATTGTATTTAGATAGAAAGCTATTGCAATTTTTGTTTGTTTGGGTATCCAAGATAAGCAAAATACGTGGTTGGAGAAGAAATGTAGACTATATATGATTACAATAGTTTGCTTAAAAAAGAATCACTCAGTCACAATCATAAACCGAATAATATATGGTCCATTAGTCTCGACGTGATCGACTTGCATATGGACTAATTAAGGAAGAGTCGAATCAAACTGCAACGGGCAAGAGCTCTTTTCATAAGTTGGTCCCGTTTATGACACATATAAACGTAATGGCCTTGACTACGCAACTTAATCTTGTGAAGTTAGTAATTTTAAAACACTATATTGGATAACTTCGTTACTAGGTGTAAATAATTTCTCACTGATGGGTTTACTGAAACTTCCACGTGAAAAAAGCTTGCTCATTCAAAAGTTACCATGCAAATAGGGTAGCTTGTATTGGTAAAAAACAATCAAATTTTCAAAACTTAATCATTCTTGATTTCAGCTCTTTTGAATAATCTCCTCCAAATACACAGAATGGAAATAAAATAACTCAGACGACTTTTCTTCTACGAATATTTAGAATTTTCCTTGATTGAGACAACCAATAATCTCTGTCTAAAAAAATAAATTTGAAAATATTAGTATTTAACTGTATTAAAGAAACAGTTGTCGATATCATTAAAGTTCTGTGAGATAAGAAAACATTTTCTCCACGAATTATATTCGAGATTTATACAAGGAAAAAAAAAAGAAATGTCACATAAATGTTTAATATGTTTGCATGGTGGGAAGCAATCGTAAAATACATAGAGACTTTTATATATCTTCTGAAAAATATATTCCTGTCTTCTCAGTATCCTACAAACAATGAATGCTCGAAACTGCTTTCTTCATACAAGTACCACAATCCACAATAATGAAAATAAGAAGAAGAAAAATATCAAATTTTGAATTTCCATCAAAAATTAAAAAAAAACATCTACATGTAATTAAATTAGATTTTTGTTTTAAAAGTTAAATTAGTTACTGGACTATTTTTGTTTTAAAAGTTAATTTTTAGGTAATTTTTTAATATGACAATTACAGCCACAACACAATTTGCCACTATGAATAAAATCTTGCGTACATTCTTATCTCTACTGCAATAATTCATACAGGATAAGCTTCTTTATCTGACTCAGCAGTCAGCACCACAGGATCCGACCCGATTATACTCTAATTAATCCGACCCGTCTTTTAACATTTTTGTCGTATGTAATTAAAAAATAAAAACTAATAAGGACTTGATCACGCAATTAACGACTAATCGCCTCTCCCCCCTATAAATAAACCACTCAATTACTTCCTCTTCTTCAGTCTCTCTTCCTTTCCCTCTCTCGAACAAGAAGACAACAACTCAAAACGCAGAGAAGATCTCCCGAACGACACCGTTTCATAGCAAAGATGCTTTCTTCCTCTCCAACTTCCTTCACTCATCCATTCCTCTCCACGTCTCCGCCTCTCTCCCCCATATCTCCGCCGTCTCGCTCACCTCGCCTCCCGCCGCCTCTCGTCTCCGCCTCTTGCTCCTACACCTGCACGGAGGATCCGCCGAGGCTGCACCAGATCCCGCGGCGAACGACGCCGGCGACCGCTTCGCTCTACGAGATTCTGGAGGTTCCTCGCGGCGCGACGGGGCAGGATATCAAATCGGCTTACCGGAGATTGGCTAGGATCTGCCACCCCGACGTGGCGGCGGGAACCGATCGGAGCAACTCTTCGGCGGATGAGTTCATGAAGATCCACGCGGCGTACTGTACGCTCTCTGATCCTGAGAAACGCTCTGTGTACGATCGGAGGATGCTCCGGCGGAGCCGTCCGTTGACCGTCAGCACCTCCGGGATGGGCAGTTACGTGGGACGGAACTGGGAAACCGATCAGTGCTGGTAGCGAGTTGACTCGGTGATCGAGTTAGCTCGAGTTAATTCGAATTAATAAAACACGGTTTGTATATAGGAAGCGATAAAGCTCGGTTTAACGATGTAATAGTAGTAAGTGTGCTAACATACGCCAAAAGATAAACGTACGCTTCCTCCCTCCCCGCGAGGGCGATCAGCGCCGTTTGTTTCGTGTTACGAAGGATCTACGTGTGTCTTTTTTTACCTTGTGAATCCTGCAAGTACTTATTAATGAAAACAAAATAAATTCTGTTAGTAATTACTTTGATCATCTAGAGCCTAGAGCTGATCTTTACTTATGGTTCCAATATACCTATTTTCAGTGCATAATGTCTCAAGTAACCAAAAGAAAAACAAATCTAACTGATACGAATATGCTTGGAGCAGTTTCATTTTCTACCAATTGTCAAGGTTCATATTAAGTTTTCGTGTGTTTTGTGTTACTCTATGAACTTGGGTTGGTCTCTGTTCTCTGGATGGAAATCAGGAATCTCGACGATAGGTAGAACACATCAATAAGTCATTATATATTTTGTCCCACAAAGTACCTGGTATTTCAGAACACGTGAACATGGCCAATGAAAGCAGAGTTAGGCCTAAGAGCATTTCCAATGATGCTGTATAATTTCCTCTATGATTCTCAGTAAAATGGAGTAACAACCATTGGATTAAAACCAATTCTATATTAGAGTTATTCTATTTTAGTAGAAATTATAGAGCACTATGGGAGATGGTCTAAGTTGAGAGATTCAGCACTAAAATGATATTTAGAGTCGATAAATGTGGAGGCTAAACTGGTTTTATCGAAAGAATAGTATGTGCATAGATGTGTCTGTCGTCATTATAGTCTAAATACATTATATATATGGTATTTGGGTCCCTCTTTTATCATTTTAAAATCAATATAATGTTTAATATCACTAGAATGATATTGATATCTTCTATTCGGTGTTCTGTGCTGTGTAATATCAATTGAAATCTGAAATCAAAATTGGGAAACGTAGATGAGATATATAATATAGTTTTGTCATAATTATTCGGCTGATATGGTCAAACTGTAATCTCTTGAACTACTATTGCAAGAAGAAGAATAAGATTGAACCCTAGACAATAACACATGCATGGTGAGATGGAACTTGGGTGCACTATAGGGACATGATAAAAGGCAATGCATACTTTAGTTTAGTTGAAAATTATTTGCATGACTTTGTTTAGTAAATACTAATCTTTAGGTTTATTGGGGTCTAGAGGCGACAAAAGTACGGGCCCACGAGATTGTGGAAACTGGAAAAGTAACTCATGTTGCCTCTTTATAAAACATAAAAACCTCATGTTGCCAAGTGGTTAGATCTGCTCCTGCTATAAATTATTGCAGTATTTTGTCTTAATTTGTCGGGACTTAATACATAGTATTGCATACTTGAATGTATTTTAAAATCCATATACTAATATCATTCTAGAAGCTAATGATAGTGTCATTTCTTTCTTTCTCCAAGCATATAAGCCGAATAAAAAAAGAACCCCCAAACTTCTGGCTCTTCTTTCTCTTATGTTTGTTACTGTCTTCTGTTTGATAGTATTTGATTCAGCGTCTTTTATGTATAGATGTTTTCGATGTTTAACTGAAAGACGTGCTCCAGTGTGTTATATGTACAAATAGATTCACTGTGACCACGATGTCTTTGTTTAGGAGGAAAAAAAACATTTTATTGAACTAATATGATCACTTTTTATGATTAAACATAAAACGAAGGAGGAAAAGCCGAGCAGAACACGCTCATTTCTTGAATAAGATATGTTTCAGTTATTAAGTTAGGTCTTACTTTTTATCATTTGGGACAAATATCAAATGTTCGTTTTCCTCGTTATTTGCATGCATATGTATACAAATAACACGAGATAAAATCATTATAGATTCACGTATTTTTTATATTTGTAATACTACTTGATATAAGTGATGAGAACAATATTCTTAACGAAGTGTGGTGAAGTAACATTTGCTTATCATCTCTAAAATTTTACTTTGACAAAAAAAATATCTCTAAGTTTTAGTGGTTTATATGTATGAATCATTTAGCCCTTATTTGGATAGTATATATTATAAATTATTCATTAACTGTTTAAGTTTCATAAATCTCAAATGCAGCCTTAGAATATATATATTCTAGAAAACAAGTTTGGTTCTCTCTCTCAGAATAAAAACAAGTTTGATGGATAAATGAAGTTTTTCTTGTCAATAACTAGAAGCCTATAACTACAGAATGTATGAAGGCATACAAAAAAATTCAACAGGTTATTCTGTAATTATCCTTTTTAGAACCTCAAAAATATAATTATGTAACATGTCCCAGAAATAAATATGGTTGGTAGTAAGTGACATTCGATGTAGCCAGTGAGAGTTGTAGAAAACCCCAGCTAGCCTTAACCAATAAATGCAATGTCTCTCGGGGCCCAATATAACTTATCCAGTCACATCTTTAACAATATAATAAATTTTCACTAAACTTTTCAAAAGCTTTCGTAAATCATTTGAATTTTCTATCATTAAAACTACTAAAATTGGGCAAATCACAATCCAATAATTAAAATCGAATTGCTTTTGTATTCATTCAACATGCCTATGTTTTCTTTGCCACCTTAGAATATGTTATTATTCTGCATTAGAAAATCGGATATGATTCCAGAAAAAAGTATATTAATATATATGACTGACAGAAAAGCCTACGACGACTTGGTAAACTGACAAGAGTAATTTACTCCGACAACGAAAGCCGGCGAAGACCGACGTGTTCTGTAAGAAATACATTAGAAATGACGAAACCGTGTTCCAAAGACCAAACCAAACCAAACCCCCAAAAACAAAAAGCTTTATAATCTTTCTTCATTATCTTTAAAAAATCAAGATCAACACCGTTCCTAATTTACATTGATCCACCACACCAGCTTTGAGTAGCTAATCGATGGATGATCTAGCCAAGCAGATTCTGACACGACCGATTCAACTCGCAGACCAAGTGGTCAAAGCCGGAGACGAAGCCACAATCAACAAGCAAGAATGCGCCGAGATCAAGTCCAAAACCGAGAAGCTCGCCGCTCTCCTCCGCCAAGCAGCGCGTGCGAGCTCCGACCTCTACGAGCGCCCCACGCGCCGTATCATCGACGACACCGAAAACGTTCTCCAGAAGGCATTGACCATGGTCCAGAGATGCCGCGACGACGGCTACATAATGCGCCTCTTCAACATCATCCCCGCCGCGGCATTCCGGAAAATGATCTCTCAGCTGGAAAACTCCGTCGGCGACGTCTCGTGGCTCCTCCGCGTCTCGACTCCCGCCGGTAACGACGACGACGAAGGGGTCGGTTACTTAGGCCTTCCCCCCATAGCAGCCAACGAACCGATCTTGTGTTTGATCTGGGAGCAAATCGCGGTTCTGATGACCGGTTCGCCGGATGATAAAGCCGACGCCGCCGCGTCCTTAGCATCCTTAGCGAAAGACAACCCTAGATACGTGAAACTGATAGTTGAAGAAGGTGGAGTCAACCCTTTGCTGAAGCTTGTGAAAGAAGGAAAAATCGACGGCCAAGAAAACGCGGCGAGGACGATTGGGCTATTGGGCCGAGACCCGGAGAGCGTGGAGCAGATGATACAAGCTGGTGTTTGTTCAGTGCTTGCGAATATTTTAAAAGAAGGTTCCATGAGGGTACAAGCCGTTGTAGCTTGGGCCGTTTCTGAGCTTGTAGACGGTAACCACGCCAAGTGTCAAGAGCTGTTCGCTCAAAATAACGTTATCCGCCTTCTCGTGAGCCATTTAGCGTTTGAGACGGTTCAAGAGCACAGCAAATACATGGTCGTCGCGGGTAGAGCCACGTCGATGCATCACGCCGTCGTGATGGCCAGCAAAACTAGTACTAGTAGTAAAGAGAATCTCCCCGCGCTGCACGAGGAGGAAGATAACGAGATGCATCCATTGCCGAATCAGATGCATAGCATCATCAAGACCACGATGGCGATGAAGTCGGTTAAATCAGTTACCGGCGACGACGAGAAACCGCCGCCGCCGTCGCCGGGGAAGCCGCCGGAGAAGAGCTACAGCGGAATCAGCAAGCCGTTCAGCGCGGCGCATCATCAGTCGCGAAACGCGTCGGTGACGAGGGGGAGGGAGCTCGAGGATCCGGCGACGAAGGCCTACATGAAAGCGATGGCGGCGAGGGCGCTGTGGAAGCTCGCGGTGGGAAACGCGACGATCTGCCGAGTCATCACCGAGTCGCGAGCCTTGCTCTGCTTCGCGGTTCTGCTCAAGCACGGAGACGAGGAGACGAAGTACAACACGGCCATGGCGATAATGGAGATCACCGCCGTGGCGGAGGAAAACGCCGATCTGAGAAGATCCGCGTTCAGACGCACTTCCCCCGCGTGCAAAGCGGTCGTTGACCAGCTGTTCCGCATCGTTGAAAACGCAGACGCGGGATCGGACTTGCTCATCCCCTGCGTTAGGTCAATAGGAAACTTAGCTCGCACGTTCAAGTCCGCGGAGACGCATATGATCGTCCCTCTGGTGAAACTCCTCGACGACGGAGAGCCGGAGCTAGCGGCGGAGGTGGCAGTTGCGCTAGGGAAGTTCACGACGGAGGATAACTTCTTACGGAAGGAGCATTCGAGGACCATCATCGACGCCGGAGGATCGAAGCTTCTCGTGCAGTTAGCGTACTTCGGGGAGAACGGAGCTCAGATTCCGGCGTTGGTTTTGCTGAGCTACGTGGCGATGAACGTGCCTGACAGCGAGCAGCTGGCTAAAGACGAAGTGCTGACGGTGTTGGAGAGGGCGTCGAAGCAAGCGAATGTGATAGAGGAAGAAGACATGGAACATTTGTTGTATGAAGCTAAGAGTAGACTTGAGCTTTATCAGTCTCGAGGAGCCAGAGGCTTTCATGTATGATTGATCGATTCATGATTGAACGAAGAAGCTTCGTTTCTGGATCGCAATAGAAAATATAATTTTTCACATTTTATTCAAATGATATTCTTGTACATGACTGTTTTTGGAAAAGAAAACTACATCCACTACTATCAAAAGTTTTAATATAACACTTTCCAGTATTCAATCTTTTTTTTTTGGCTTGGCATTGAGAAGGCAACATTTTGCATCTGATTAAGAGTTTGTTATTTCACCAAATTTTTTTTGTAAATGTCAACTTACCAGTATTTTTTTTTTCCAACATTATTAGTACTCTTTATATTTTTATATCAAAATAATATATTTTGCAAACATAATTAAACTCTTTTGTCCAATTGTCGACCAAGGTTTTAGGCTCTAACTGAAAAGTATCCATTGATGATAATAGTTTGTAGTAAATCTGTTTTCGACTAAGTTATTCTGTTTTTTAGTCGATCAAGTGAAAATGTTTTTCATCTATTAACCCTAAAAATAAAGAAAGTTGACTAATATGTTACTCATTTTTTTAACAACTTTAATATGTTATTCTCTATTCTAGGAGAAAAATGTTACTCCAATTATCATTTTTTATTAGAAAATTGCACCCAATAACTAACAAAAAAATTTAAATTAAATAAGTAACCAAAACTCAATCATCTCTCTTCCTTTTTCTTTCTATCTCTCTCTAAAAATCTAATTTTAATTTTTTTTTGGTTATTTTACCAATCTTCCCTTTTTATTTCTTCTTTTCCAACTTTTTTATCATTCCATTTTACTCTATTATTTGCCAATCAACCCCTTAGTTATTCTACGAAGAAAAGATGGAATTGGTGGATTCTCATAAAATATGATTTACTGTAAAAGATAATGAACGCAAGTTTACTAGTGTATATTAACTTTGTAAAATATAATAATGAACGCAAGTTTACAGCATGTTGCAAATTGTGAAGTTCTATATATACTATGAATTGTTTTTTGAAGCTGAATTTTATGTTGAACTCTTTGGCAAATCTTTATTTTTTTGTCAACAGAGTTTCATTAATGGGTCAAAGCCCTAAACAGAACGAAGCCCACAATTTAAAACATAAAGGGGCACAAAAGCCCTAACGAAAACAAACAGATTTTGGGCCGTCAGCCCAAAGGAGAAAACCGTTGCAGAAGGAAACCAACAGGTCACCACCACGTGTTCGATCGCTCGGCCATCAATGGACACGCGTCAGGCTGGGAGTCAGCTTGCTTCCGCCGGTACCAGAGAGGAGATTCGACGGATCTCCGCCGTTGGCGGAGACATGATGAAGAAGAATCACTCACTCGGAGCAGTCTTCGGCCAGATCCAAATCGATCACCAGATCGACGTTTCGAGAAGAAAGACAATCGTCTTCAATCAACTCTACAATCTTTGATCTTCCTGTATGAATAGCAGTCATCTTTAATGATGAGAGAAAGCCCGAAGATGAAGCGGTCCTAGCAAAGGGGAGGAAGAAGCCATCAGAGATAATAGAAGAGAGACGATTGAGAGTAGAAGATGCCGGAAACGCCAATCGAACATAACCGGGAAGATCTCGGTGATAAGTCGCTGCCAAACACCATGGGAGTTTGACGCGGAGTCAAAAGCTGGCCGTCTATCACCGGAGGAGAAGGGATAGGCGCCAGAGACAAAAGCCGAAAGTCCACCAAAAGATAAGGTGCGACTTCGGAGGCGATGACCGGTCGAAAAAACTCGAAGCCGGTTGAAAGATGCCAGAATCAAACCGGCGATATGTACAAAAAGCTTCATCAGATCTCTAACTCCGTAAAGGATAAAGGTGAGGGAACGGAGTAGAGAAAGAAGCTTATTGGATGTACTCTTTGGCAAATCTTCAATGTGAATAAACCAAACGATACTATCATCCGTCTACATTTACTTTCGTTTATTACTAACCAATAGAAAATAAAAATAACATCCGTAGATTAGGCCCATATGAGAAACTCCTGAACCATGAACCCAATATACGATCCAACAAGTGACCCAATCTTTTCAAATCATTAAATGATTAACGCGAAACGAAGGGTCAGGATTCAAAAGCTAAGCTGGACGCGTGCAACGGTGCTAAGAGTTGAAAATGAAGTGGCAGAGTTTCCCAAATTCCCCACTCCCGAAGAATCCTCCACTCACATCTGTATAAGACACAGTCAAATTAGGGTTTGATTACATTCAAGACCATTCCGATGGTTTATTAGGTACTTTGTTTTGAAGTGAAAAATAGAAAGATGAATAAAAAATAAAAAATTATTATATATAAAAAGTAAACAACATTTTTAGTTTAAACTCTATTTTGGAATGAAAAATAGAGTGGAGTTAAAGATGTTCTTAAGACATCTCCAATCCTACTCTAAAACCCACTCTAAACTCCATTTTGCAGTAAAATCATCTTCAATACCACTCCAAAATCCATTCCAAATGGAATAATAGATATGATTACTCCAAATATGGAGTAAACCAACTCATTACTCCAAAATGGAGTTGAACTTTTTTATTTATAAAATAGTCCTCTATATTTAAATATTTCTATTTTTAATAAAATATTATTATAAATAAATATATAAATATTATTTCACTATATATATATTATAAAAATTACTGTTAATATTTCTTAATTATATAAATATCCATCTAGTGAACTATTTTATGCAACAAAAAATATATAATATAAAATATAAAAGACCATACATATAAAAAATAAAAGATAAACACCGTATAAAAGATATATAATATAAAATATAAAAGATCATACATACGAAAATAGACTATTTTGCAAATAGTATAAATGAAAGATGATATTACTAATTTTTTAATAACATAAAACATAATATATTAAAAATATTCTATTTTGGAGTAGGAAATGAAGTAATACATTGGAGCAAAACTTTAATTTTAAGTAGAAAATTGATTATTTTGGTGTAGAAAATTGAGTAATACATAGGAGCAATGCTCTTAGTGTTGCTCAACCAACTCTTACCTCCTCTCTATATATACACAAACACGCCGATGGTTTTTCTCAACCCCAATCCCTAATCAATCACTCAAATCTTATAATCCGATGGCGTTAGAGGATCAATCCGCGGCGAGATCCACCGGGAAAGTGAACTGGTTCAACGATTCCAAGGGATACGGTTTCATCACCCCCGACGGCGGCGGAGAAGAGCTTTTCGTTCACCAATCCTCCATCGTCTCCGAAGGTTACAGGAGTCTAGCCATCGACGATTTGGTCGAGTTCGAAATCACTCAGGGAACCGACGGGAAGACCAAAGCTGTTGACGTTACTGCTCCCGGCGGCGCTCCTCTTAAAAAGAAGGAGACTAGCTCCCGCGGTGGCTCCGCTAGGCGAGTCGGCGGCGGCGGAGGGTGTTATAATTGCGGCGAAGCTGGTCATATGGCTAAGGATTGCCGTGACGACGGTGGTGAGCGTGGAGGAGGAGCGTCTTGTTACAGTTGTGGTGAGTCTGGTCACTTGGCTAGGGATTGCGTTCAGAAATCAAGCGGCGGTGAACGTGGAGGAGCCTCCGGTGGTGGCGGGTGCTACACTTGCGGTGAAGCTGGTCATTTTGCTAGGGATTGCGTTCAGAAAGGAAACGGCGGTGAACGTGGAAGCGGCGGCGGCGGTGCTTGTTACACGTGTGGTGGAGTCGGTCACATGGCGAGGGACTGTGCGACGAAGAGACAGTCTGGTACTTGTTACGAGTGTGGTGGTACTGGTCACTTGGCGCGTGATTGTGACCAGAGAGGAAGCGGTGGAGGTGGTGGAAAGTGCTACAAGTGTGGTGAAGGAGGTCATTTTGCAAGGGAATGTTCTGTTGCTTGATTTACTTCCTAATCAACAAAAGGATTAAGATGAATTTGAGTAATGTATAAGTATTTATCTTACTCTTGGTCTTTGTTTTATCTTTTTGCTGAATATGGGAATGCTGAATTTGCCTTGTCCTTCTGTTGTTTTTTGAGTTTTATTACTATTATTGTACAAAAGGGTTATGATCCTTTTTTTTTTTCTGTGATAACTATGCAAGTTTAACTAGATTTGGTTTCTGATATGGATACTGTACTTTTGTTCTTTTTGCTTATGTCACTTTGAGTTTTGTCCTTTTTATTGAGTTGTTACTGGTTTCAGTTTATTGCAGTCTTTTTTTTTTTTTTTTTTTTTTTTTAGTAACTTAATTGAGTTTATTGCAGTCTTTGTACGTTGTACGGGATGCTTGACTATAGAATCAAACCTATGTGTTCGCTTTACACATTAATTTTGACACAAAGATCAAGCCAATCTTTGATTCTTTTACACAAGAGTCGCTGCCATTTAGGATTACGTTGTATTTTTAAATTTTAGATTAATCCAATCTAGCTTTAAGTTTTGCTCACACAGTCGAATTATCATTGGTAAGATAGTACTGTAATACACACACAAAAACCTGACTCGGTTAGACAGCAGCCACGTCAACCCAAAACTCTACAGTAATCAACTGACATTAACAACTATTCATTTGAAGGTTCCAAATAGCCATTTGAGATGTCTCTTGTTAAAGTTTTTGATGAGAGACCTCTTTCTCAAACGTTGATGATGCATTTGGGTAGTTTTCACAAAACGTGAAGAACCATCATCTCACGTACACATGTCAAAAGAAATAGTCAAGTGATCACATATTAGACATCTCGTAGGCTCCAACCGGAATGGATGTTTTTGGAATAAAAACTTCCGGAATGCTTAATTCCTATGCATTCCAAAAATTGTTCATCATTTACAAAAGAAAAATGGAAAGGGTATTCCATTCAATTCCACAACATTCCATATTATTCCAAATAAATTTTTAACTATCATTTGAAAAATCATTTCAAATCAAAAATGTTCATGAACAAATGGAATGCTGATTCCATTCCACAAAATTCCATAAATAATGATTCTTATCATTCTATATATTCCTTTTATTTGTCACCAGTTACACCCTTAGGTTTTTTACTGGGCTTATCTCTGGAATAACCAAAAAAAAAGAGAGAAATTAGATTTTTAGAGAGGGGAATAGAGAGGTAGGAAGAGAAAGGAGGAGAGAGAATATGATTTTAGTTAGATAGTGAATTATGTTTTTTTTTGTGTTATTGAGCCCAATTTCCATTTTTTTATTCTTGTACTTGTGTAGATTTTTTTTTTCTTTTTTTTTGTCTAGATTTTCTTTCTTGTAATTGTTTGTCTTTATTTATACATATTAATTACTTTAAGATCTAGTGGATTGTTTTCCCAAATAATAGGTGACAGTTATATATAATTTTTCATAAAATTAGTATTTAACTCTGTAAATTACCAACAATTGTTAAAACAAAACAACACTAAAAAGTTTTGTCATCATTAGACCTATTAATTATTTAATCTTGTATGATACAAATTAGAGCAAAAAGAAACAAAATTTCCTTCCTTGTTGAGATAAGAACCATAGCCAATTTATACATCTTCATAACTTTCAAATATGTCATTTTAATAGGTTCATTTTTTTAAATGAAAGAAGATAACAATTACAGCATATTATTTTGATAAAATGAAAACATTCATCATAGTCACTGATAATCTGTAATATAATTTTGGATAAAGCTTTTTTAAGAAATAAAGTTTGGATAAGCACTGGTAAATGTCCTTATAGTTATGTATTAAACCGTTCCGGTTAAGACATAAGTACGCGCTCTTCAAACACGCAACACCCACGTCTGTCTGTAATCCGACAGCTAATTACTTAACAGTTAATAAAAAGTACACTCGCTTAATATCTCTCACTTTTTCATTTTTTTGCCCAAATCGTTTTCACATTCATATGAAATAACCAAACCTTTCTTCTTCTTCATTTCCCTTCCTCCTCTGTTTCCAACTCCCGGCGAGAAAAAATGGAACCTTCTCCAAGTCCCAAGCTTTACCCAACCATCGACACTTCAACCACCACCGCTCCTCTCCCGATCTCCTCCTCGTCCTCGTCTACCAACAATCTCTACCCCTCACTCGACGTGAACGATCTCGTCAACAACATCTTCCCCGATCAAACAACGACGACAGCCTCTGCTCCTCCGGTATCAACGGAGGAAGTGATTCTCACAATCCACGGTGCGATCCTCCACCTCATCGACAAATCCTACAGCGTCGAGCTCGCCGTCGGAGAGCTCCAGATCCTCCGGCTCGTTCAGGGAGACATCACCGTCGCGGTTTTCGCCCGCGTCGCCGACGAGATCCAGTGGCCGTTGACCAAAGACGCACCCGCCGTGAAAGTCGACGAGTCTCACTACTTCTTCTCGCTCCGACCCGTTAACGAATCCGGGTCGGATCACCCCGCCGACAACAACGACATATTAAACTACGGACTCACCATCGCTTCCAAGGGACAAGAACCGTTGCTGGAGAAGCTAGACGAGATCTTAGCTGACTACAGCAGCTTCACGGAGGAGAAAGTGGAGACCGCGATGGATTTAACGGCGGCGAAGGAGACGTCGCCGTCGGAGTTGACGGGGAAGAGGAAGAAGATGGTGGAGAAGCAGTGCACGGCGTACTGGACGACGCTGGCTCCCAACGTGGAGGACTACAGTGGAGTGGCGGCGAAGATGATCGCTGCTGGCTCGGGACAGCTGATCAAAGGGATACTTTGGTGTGGAGATGTGACGATGGATCGTCTCGTGTGGGGTAACGACTTTATGAAACGGAAGCTGACGAAAGCGGAGAAGGAGAGAGAAGTTAGCCCTGCTACTCTCAGACGTCTCAAAAGGTACGATCTTTATTTTTTGTTTATTTTCTTTGTTTATTATTACTTCCTATATTTCATATTAATCGTTGTTCGTACACGTAAATTAACGAAACAATTAATTTTATATATTTTCTATATAAACATAATTACATATATCTAATTATATTTTAACCAATAGATAATAAATTTTTGAATAAAATTAATAAATTTTGCATTAAAATTCGAAAACAACACGAGAAAAAAAAATTTGTATGAACAACACTTGATGACGGAGAGAGTATTATTTTTTATCAATCTGGAGGTGATGCAAGCCTTCGGCCTGACTAATCCTCCAAAGTCGGGCACAATTGGTGGTGTAAACCCAACCGGTAATTGAACTAGGGGCGCAATAAATATAACCGATTTTAAGCACTAACAGTACCGGTTTTACACGTGTGCGGATGGTGTTTTTGCACTAAGTCCCTTGTCATTTCAGTAGTTAAAGTACTAAGGTCTTGTTTTGTCAAAAAACATTTAGATTAACGTCCTAATTTTGGATTTATAAAGATACAATAACAATTTTGGAGAAAAAAAATTTGAGAACTAAACCAGTAGTCCATTTAGTCAAATGCACCGCTGGTTTTTTCAGTTTTGTTTTATCTTTCAGGATTGTGTTTTGAGACTTATTGGGTTGTATAACAGAGTGAGAAAGATGACGAAGATGACGGAGAAAGTGGCGAAAGGAGTGCTTTCCGGGGCTGTGAAAGTTTCTGGATTCTTCACTAGCTCAGTGGTGAATAGCGCAGCTGGGAAGAAACTATTTGGTCTTCTTCCTGGAGAAATGGTTCTTGCAACACTTGACGGATTCAGTAAGAGAGAATTATTATATACTATTATCTTTGTATACATCTTGAAACTGAACTTTGTTTTTGTCTTATGTGTGTGTGTGTGTGTGTGTGTGACAGACAAGGTATGTGATGCTGTTGAAGTAGCGGGAAAGAACGTTATGAAAACAACTTCAACTGTTACTACTGAAATTGTCGATCACAAGTAAGTACAAAAAGCCAATGTGTTTCAGTGTTATTATATTTGATCTGATGATTTGATGTTTTTGATATTGTGTTTTGGAGGTATGGAGCAAAGACAGCTGAGGCGACAAACGCTGGGCTTGGAGCAGCTGGGCATGCTCTTGGAACGGCGTGGACAGTGTTTAAGTTAAGACAAGTTCTCAACCCAAAGAGTGCAGTTAAGCCATCATCGCTGGCTTCAACTGTAATTAAAACGGCAGCTAAAGAAAGGAAGAAGGGGAAAAAGAGTTCCAAGTAGAGGAGTTGTGTTGTTTTGGACATCAGAGTCTCATTGCCTTGGTACAGAAGCAATAACCAGATTAAAAAGATTAGGGCTTTTGGTTATTGTTGAAAGTAAATGGATTTATTTGTACAAACATGGAGACAATTTTTTTATATTGGGTTTGATTGGTAACCTTCGAAATATCATTAACTGAGAATGATACTGTTTTTTTTTTGTATGTCTTGATTTTCTCTTTTGTTTGAGTAGTGAATGTTCTTTTCGTTACATGCTCTGTTTTTACTCTGCATCGGCGCTCATTGCCATTGTAAGACTTTCCAAGAGCAAGTACAAGAAATCAAGAACTAGAATTGAGCAATGTCTATATATTAAAAATTGAAGAAGGGTCTATGGGGGAGAAGTATGTTTTGTCAGCTGGAGAAAGCAAAGTATGTTTTGGAGAAGCCTTATCCTAATCTAGGCAAAGCATATTCACATTTTTTTCATTTTATGCAACTAGTTATCTTTGCATGTTTGTTGACATATATATATACATTATTTGTATTTAGATTATTTGTTATGTATGTGCATGACGCATGAATGTCGGAGATAAAATTATTTAAATATTATGTGCACGATAGTCTAATATTTTAGACAATTTAGTACTAAACAAGGTACATAACGAACATAATAATGTTCCATAAGAGAAATGGTTTTGTCTTGCTGACACATTGAATATGAATCACGTTATTTTTTAGAAGATGTCCATAATATTAAAACTAAAACCAATCAAACAGAAAAAACAATAAACATTAGAAAAAGGAGGCAAAATAATAGGGGAGGTTGGTGGCAGAGATGATGCCATTACATACCCATTAGAGAACGCTTCAATGGCAATTATTTGCGGACATCACTTTCTACTTTGTCTCTTTCTCTTTCTCTCTGTTGATCCAAATTCATCGTGTTAACAAATCATCACAACACATTCACCATGTTCTTCCTCATCCTCCTTTGATCACGTCTTTTGTGTGTTCTCCCTCGCCATTTTATTTTCTTTCTGACATTTCCTTTTAGGCTTTCCACATTTACATAGGTTTTTATTTGTGCGGGAGATGGTTAACTGAATGTAAATGGTAGACGGTTCAGAGGAATTGGCTTCATATTGTGGTGTTCCTCAGGCGTAGATCTGAGGTTGATTATTTCTTTCTCTGTGTGTGTATTGTGTGGTCATCACGTGTGGTTTAGGCAATGAGTGCATCAAGGTTCATAAAATGCGTCACGGTTGGTGATGGAGCTGTTGGCAAAACATGTTTGCTTATCTCTTACACCAGCAACACCTTTCCCACGGTAATAACATGAATCCGACATTCTTGGCAACATTTGTCATCTCTGTCTGAATATATATTTAATGTGAATTAATTGTGTTTGGTTTCTTTTGTTGTCTGATAGAATGAACGTTAGAGCTTTGTAATGTATATTCACTAAGTGTTCTTTTTTTCCATGGGAACAGGACTATGTTCCGACTGTTTTTGATAACTTTAGTGCCAATGTGGTTGTTAATGGAGCGACGGTCAATCTAGGCTTGTGGGATACTGCAGGTAAATGATGAGGACCCATTTCATCATCCAGAGTTTTCGCAGTTAAGGCTATGGATTTACTATCAAATATTATGTCTTATACTATATGTTTTACAGGGCAGGAGGACTACAACAGATTAAGACCATTGAGTTACCGTGGTGCAGATGTTTTCATTCTAGCCTTCTCTCTGATTAGTAAGGCTAGTTATGAAAATGTTTCCAAGAAGTGGATCCCTGAGTTGAAGCACTATGCTCCTGGTGTCCCCATCGTCCTTGTTGGTACCAAACTAGGTATCTTACTCTTCTTCCATCTCTTGCTTTGTTGCATCTGAATCTTTGGTTTGATACTTGGTCTTCTTGCCCTGACCTTGTTTTCTGTCAGATCTTCGGGATGACAAACAGTTTTTCATCGACCATCCTGGTGCTGTCCCTATTACCACTGCTCAGGTATGAATATTTGTTATATCTCCTCAGTGCCATTTTCCCAAAAAAAAAACAAGTAAATCATTTTGCCTGACTCACCATTAAAAGGGAGAGGAGCTCAAGAAGCTAATTGAAGCGCCTGCTTACATCGAGTGCTCTTCAAAATCACAAGAGGTATATAAATCTTAATGAACCATTTTTTTCAATACTGGCTTCCATCTTTTTGATGTAAAATCATGTGTGATATAAACTGCAGAACGTGAAGGGAGTCTTTGATGCAGCGATCAGAGTGGTCCTTCAACCTCCAAAGCAGAAGAAAAAGAAGAGCAAAGCACAAAAGGCTTGCTCCATTTTGTAATAGCTTATGGAGAGGCTAAGAAGCTCTTTGATGACAGTATTTGGTTTTTTTTCTTTCTTTTTGTTTCTCTTCTCTTCTTTTCATTGTGATTGCTGTCTCTTTAGTTCCTTAAAACACTATCTATTGGTTTAATTGTCTGTTTCAACTGATAGTTCCCTCTCTCTCTCTCTCTTTACCATTCTAATTGGTTTGTTATGCGATCTCACTTGTCATGAAAAAATCAATTTACCAGCAAGAGAGATATAAGGCGTAATACTGATTTTACTAAGAATAACGAACAGTGTACTTATACAAACAAACATTTAAGGCTAAACCAAAAAAAATTATCTGGTCCGAGTCCGGTACATAGATATCTCGACCAGGTTTTGAGTCTTTGATGTTATCAGAAAGGGACGGTGTAAGGTAAGGCGTAGACATGAGCTTCTGGTAAAAGGCTAGCACGTGGCCATGCTATTGAACTGCTTATTAGTACTTCCTTGGTCTCATTGTTTCTGTTAAGCTGTTTGCATGTGTCGATCTTGTGGCTACTTGGCTTCTTCTTCTTCATCAACCACCAAGATTCGTCGTCATCTTCAGAGTTAGTTAGCTCTACGCTGCTCTCGATCGTGTTAGGGACCCAATTCTCAACTACATTCAAGAAGTGCTCCGCCACTGATGGAGGGCACAACCTGCATAGCCTTGAAGGTTGATAAGTTTCTTCAGTAGTAGAAGACGGCACTTTCTTCTTCTCTTTGTGTTTCCTTGAGGAAGTGTGTTTTTTTCTCTTCTCTTGTTGTGGTGCAGAAGTGGAACAAGGATGTTGTTGCGGCTGCTCTTTAGTAACAAGACTATCTAACTTTATTTCCCGGGAAGGACAAGGTTGATCCTTGTTGGTCATCACCATCACCTCAGGATCTTTCGGCCTTCGAATAGGCAACCGAATCCGAATGATGCTTTCTTCAAATTCATATATGAAGAAAGATTGTCATCAATATTCCTGAAAAGGTAATTAAACCCAACAAGAATACTACAATCCTTCCCAGGGAAAGGAAGAAACACAAACAAACTCACCAGAGTCGTTGTTGTTATTATGTCTACCATCGAGAGGCTGCTTCTCCTTCTCCATCTCCTTAGGTAGCTCATTGCTGTTATGTCTACCATTGAGAGGCTGCTTAACCTTGTCATTGCTGTTAAGAGTGCTATCACAAGAGTTTTGAGACGTGGACTGAACCAGCTCACGTTCCACAGTAAGGCTGCTCTTCTCCAAACAGTTTATTTCACTTTCTTTTAGTTTGCCAAAAACATCAACTTTCTGGTTGTTCTGAACATCTTTGGCAACTTCCTCTTTTCGCCTTCTCTTATGAGAGTGTTTTTCGCTTTCCCCTTCCCCTCTTTCCCTCTCCTTCCTCTTTTTATCCTTCTTATCCTTGTTCTCTTTGTTATCTCTTTTTCTCTCCTTCTTCCTCTGTTCTTTATAACACTTGTCCTCAGCCCCCTGAATTGACAAAAACTCAATGGGTCAGAGACTAAATCAAGAACTCGCCACATCAAAAACTCAGATGGAGTAACTCTTACAACTCCCAATGGTGGTGCACAACAATTGATTTAGGGACATTTACTCAATGAACTATACAAACTTAGAATTGTCTTTCTCATTAATATCAACAATTGATATTGTGACATTGTATTCGTGTTATATAATCGTCTCGTTTTCAATAGATAAACACTATCACCATCTTTCAAGCCGTCAACAAACTCTAGAATCAGGTTTGAGCATTCGAAAATCCCCCCCAAAAAAAACCAAAAACCATATCAATGCTCAAACAAACCTTGATCGATTCGATCATAGCCTCATCGCGGATTCCGTTCACTACATAGCCAGGTGGCGGGAACGGGAAACACCGAGACATTGTTACGATTTTTAGGGACGGCGAAGAAGATGATGACTACGGGACAAAAAAGATGAAATCTCAGATCTCGCGGGAACCCTAGATCGATCACGAAGGCTTATTATAATAACGCGCCAAAAATCAATCCTAAGAAGCTAACAGTGGATTAGCGATGGATCGGAGATAGCAGCTGAGGGGGCGAAGAGACGACGGGAGCCGCGAGATCTCGAATCTCTCCGATGGAGAAAAATGTTTCTACGCAACACATAGAGAGCTTGATTTATAGCCACAAAAGGAATTGGTGGACCCTACACGGGAAAACAAAGGCCTTGTTTGGCAACAAGGATAGTAACGGCGCCGTACGATTTCATTTGGTTCGAAACGTCGCCGTATGAGTTAGTTAATACACGCTATAGGCTGTTTGCAAATGGTTCAAGGCCCAATAAGACCAAATAAGTAGGAGTTTTTACACTTACATCTATGGATATCTTGTTATATTTACAACACTCGTATATTATTTTCTCATGAACTCGAGTTTACTGGTCTTCATTTTTTGGTACGATTCAATTCACGAAAAAATTCATAGCAAATTTAAGAAGAAAGCAAGTAAAGGTGATAAAAGAAGAAAAATAAAAACAATCCAAATAAATGCAGAAAAATATACACAAGACTCAACTGACGACCAGTTCAGAAAACACTTGCTTATTACGACAAACTCGGATGACTTGAAAACTCGAAAACCTTGAAATGATACTAAGAGATTACCATGTAAACCTACTACCCTGAACTAGCACTGCTACAAAACTTGCATGCTACTTATACTATATAGTCTATAACTTGAGATGATGCTGATGATGATAATCATGATGGAGATGATCATGAACCACGATGAAGGCAAACTTAATATGAACAGAGATGGACAAGCGAAACGAAAGCGTCTTGACTGTAGCAAGCATAATCACTGAAGGTTGTTTTGAGCAACAGCTTGACATAACTCATCTTCATAGAAGAGCACACGAGGGTGCTTTGGAGCCAGTGGTTTGAACAAAGTCGGCCTCTGGAGAACCGAAGGAACGCTGCACCTCGAAGGGAAAGCCGTCGGGTCTTGGAAAAGAACGGCGGTGATTTGCTTCATCTCCGCTAGTTTAGTTCGGCAAGGTGGCCGAGGAGCATGTCTCGGTGCCTTTGGGGTGTGTGGGCTTCCCATGATCCTATAGTTTTCATCACCCTTGCTGTTTCATTAGAGTCATGATGAGGGTCTAATTAAGAACCAAACAAGTTGTTTGATGCTCTTTTCGTAAACTTGAAAAGCAAAACATGTACCTAACAAATGGCCAACGATTTATTGGCATTGGGGTCAGAACACTCAGCATCTCCTGCCTTGAGCGGTCTGGCGTTGTATAATTGAAATGATACTGTCTTGCAATCACAGCCTGATTCCAAAAAGAAAGATTAAGACATGGATGCAAAACTAAAAACAAGTCAGAGAACACTCACAGCTGCCCTTATTCTCTGAGAAACATGGAACACTGCCTTCAGCTCGTCATGGTGCAGATGACACACAATCTTAACCTGCAAAGAGATATAATAAGTCAAGGCAAAAACTTTCATACATTTCACATGAGTAAAACACTAAAAGTTACCAATAAATCCATGGGAAGAGCCTCAAACTGAGACTCAGAATCACAAGGCTCAGCTTGCGGCGTCTTCGGCGTCCTCAACAGCGAGTTTTGCATAACAACACCCACAGGAGATAACATTAAAGGACTCTTCTTACTACTCTCCACCTGCAAATCATCGAACTTCATCGGCCTCACCAGACTGCTCCTCTTAACAACGTTAACAGGGGACGATAAAAGAGGGCTCCTGGGAGAACTAACATCTTCCACAGCAATCACACTGCTCCTAGCAGGCTTAGTATCAAACACAGGTACACGTTTCTTCCCCAAATCATTATTAGACTTAGCCGTAGCCGAAGCTTTGCTGTAACAAAGCTGAACAAGAGCCCCAGGCTTTAAGTACTTGTTATTCGAACTCTTCAGCTTCTTCTTCCTCGTTGAGATCTTCGAATCCGAATCCTTCGGTGATACCTTCCCCATATGCAGTCACAGCTACAAAATCAATACAAAAACCATCAAATCTCAGCAATTTCATCAACCAATTACACTAAACTTACGATATCGAATCGAATCAAATCGAGAGAGAGAGAGAGATGGATTCGAACCCTAGAAATCGAAAAAAGGGGATAAGAGAAGAGACGGAGAAGGAACTAACCTCGGATTCTACTTCGGGGAATAGATATTTCGGATTCGAGAGAGAGGAAGCTCGAAACCTAGAGAGCGAAAATGGAGGGAGAAGTGGCGAGGGAAGAGATTTGAGTGAAAGGTAGATAGAGAAAGAGGGGCTAGGGTTTTTAATTTCGGCCTCTGATTTTTGAATTTTTTAATTAAGCCCGCCAAAACCGTTTCTTAATCACTATTACAAGTACCCAAGTAATCTCGATACGTGGTGCGTTACGACTGGCTAATCCCTTGATTATCGGAGACGCCGGACCCACTTTCCTTTACCCACTAGTTGTTTTGTATCAATTTTGAAGCGTAGATTGCGCTACAATTTTAATAATTTTGTACGACTACTTTTCTTTATTTTGCTTTACTCTTTAATAGTAATATCTTTGTGATGTGACGGATGTATCCTTCTCGTTGTTGTTTTAATGGCTTTTGGGATGAAGGGTAGTTAAGGACTTTTGTGATATGAGCTTTAAGAGCGGGTCCTACGTAAGGGGGGTAATTAGCATGATTAAATTCAATGTTATAAAAGGACATGTATTAATCCTCAATCACGCGTTATCAATTTCGAGTGTGGCTCCCCTCGTGAGTTTTTTTTTTTTTCCTTTTCTACGTATTGAAATCTTTTTCCCTTGTATAAACGTATCAACTGATTGAATAAGTTCAAAAAAAAGATTGAAAGTATAGCTAGAAACGAAATCACGAAAGTTGTAACTGAAATTTATTATATTTTTCACGTGTTGCATTTAATTTTCTGTTATCTCGTTGTTTAATACAAGTGCGGGGTACCTCGGTTTGGCATCTTTTGTCTCGGTCTGCAGACGAGGATAATAGGAAAAGTCTGTTTCGATTTTGGGCCAATGACTGATTTTGAGATATTGACATTATGGGCTTACTAACGAATAACTCAACCCATTTGTATAGTGATGACTTTATGTACAAACAGTCCACTTGTACCAGTCAAAACATAATGTAGATTATAAACCAAAAACCTGAAACTCATTAGCTGGTAGCGCATGCTATTATGCAGAAAATATTATAGTTTAAGATTATAATTATTGATATATGTATATTGAAAAAAATCACGGGCTATTCTGGTTCATATGATCCGGGCCGGCCTTGAGATTCATGGGGCTGTAGACAGTTTTTAAAAAATTTCAGCAAAATTTTTTTTTTGTAAATTTGGGGATCTAAAAAAAAATTTTGGAGATTTTTTTCTACGTAATTTTTTCCAAATTTTTTGGAGGCCTAAGGCCAATGTTTCGTTAGGTTTTGCCCAAGACCCCGTGTATGATTAGTTGCAAGTTATCAACTATTGGTTCACGGACTGCCAAAGCTACTCTGTTAGGGGCTAGCTGATTAGCACGTGATTTTATATTTGTTAGAGATTCGACTTATTGCTATGTTGATGTTTGTTCGACGTAAACAAGAGTGTGCTGAAGCTTATAGTTTAGCAATTTTATACAGTTAGGTCAGAGGGAATGCAGATTCCGAGGGGTACTTTAATCATTTTTTTATAAGCTCGGTTCCTACAAAGTGTTAGACATTCGATGAAGATTTACACTAATTAAACCTCAAAACTAGTTTAAAGTACTGTATAGAAATTTAAAATACATTTGTTAAGTATAAGTAATAAATAACTTTATGATGTGTATGGAAAATTTAGCTGTCCCATTAATTGTTACAGATGAGGACATTTCGAAACATTTAGTTTAGTAGTATAAAGTAAGGTGCACGATTGTTTTCAACTAATAAATTTCATGTTAGACAATCCACCAAACGAACAACAGTCTCTCAATCTTCTTCACCTCCCCATAAAAATAAGTTCTCATTTCTTACTTTTACACTATGACATACTAATACTAATCAGTTTGTACTGGTTTTGTTGAGACTTTTGTTCAAAAATAATTCCGCAACCTTAATTTGTTTAGAAACAACTGAACATCTACAAGATTTAATTTAGTATTCAGTACTTCGGTCATTGTCATGGAGCATCTGTAATATCAACATATTTACCGAACCGACAATTTCTTTGCCGAAACTAGTGATATACTTTTGAGGAAACAATGTTTTACATTTAAGATTTTCTATAGAGAGTAAACGCATTGGTACATAGACACTATAAAAAAAGGTTGTAGCAGTCATACTCACCAGGACCACCACCAACACCAATGTCCACTCTTTCCATACATGCATATAGTATACGTGCCAAAATATTTGATAACTTATTGTACTTCTTATATAAATATATACATATTTTTTTGCTAAATGATAGGCAAACCATTATTTTACCGTCCGTTTAGCCAGCTGCCTAGAAAACAATCATGGGCAATCCACGTGAAGCAAGATTATTCTAGGGAAGAATTAAATTATTGTAAATAGAATAAACAAGGCATATGATTACCGTAACTGCATTTCAAAGACAAATCAATTTCAACGTAAAAGGGACTTAAAAGGGGAATGTGTGATGGCTTGATTGCCTTTCCTACCTTAACCCTCATCATTACAACAATGACTGTAATTCAAAGACAAATCAAGTTAAGCGATCATGTCTCGTTTTTTTTATCCAATTTTTGCCCACTATTTTAACTATTTTAAACATATACCATTGCGTGTTTTCAAATTAAAAACATATGATACTGTGCCTATTATGTATTTTTTGGAACACATTGCTTCTATTATCTTCATACAGTGTTATAGTTGAAAATGCAAGTTAGACTTGATTTGGAAATGCGTTAAAGCAGGAATCATTAACTTTATGGTTAGTGAAAAAGAAAAGTCACCGGGGGGCACATTGGTAAATAAAGGGAGTTAGGCAGGCCATATTGGTAACACGGGGGTCTTCAGCTCCGACGAGTGGCAAGTGAAGGTGTGGGAAAGCTAATAATCGACAAAAACAAACCGTCTTCTCTCCATACGACTCGTCTCTGCATCCGGACGACGACGAAGATATCTCCACTCAGGTGACTTGATTTGCATTTCCCCAGAAAAAAAACTCAAATTCTCCTGCAACATTTTTAAACATTTCTTCTTCTTCTTCTTCCTTTAAAATCAATATTCTAAACATTTTCCATTTTTACTAATTTCTATGTTGATGGAAAAGTATACCTGTTGCCTTCTTCAATGCATTAACTGAGCATTCCAATACTGTCTCCTCTCTCTCTCTTTAACTTATAGACTCTCTGTGTATTTTTCCAATTGACTTGACTCTCGGCGGAGGAGCTTTAACTTACACTGTTCATTATCTTTCCCTCTTTTTTTTTTTCTCTTTCTCTTTCGTCAGCTTGAAGTTTTCAAAGAGGAAACAGTCTTCAGGTCCTTTTTCTTTTTAACGTTGAAAGATCTTTGACGTTGGAAAGCTCTAACAACCTCAAGAATCTTTTTGATTCGAATCTTTATGAACTTTTTTTTTCTTTTCTTGTATTGTCGCAGTCCAAGAAGCTGCTCCTGCTCTCTGTTTACTCCGATTACTCAACTGATTCGATCGCAACAACCAATGTCGGCGCCGGAGAACTTCGATCGGATCCTCTAATTCCGGTAACATTAACTCCATCAAGGTAAATCTCTCGATTACCACAGCTTATGGATCTTAACTTGTTACTAAGAGTTAAAAAAAATTGTTATGAATCTGTTACCACTAGGCAACAATATGTCTCATTCATGGGACGGGCTCGGGGAGATCGCATCAGTAGCCCAGCTCACGGGCCTCGACGCCGTCAAGCTCATCGGCCTCATCGTCAAAGCCGCCAACACCGCGTGGATGCACAAGAAGAACTGCCGCCAGTTCGCTCAGCACCTCAAGCTCATCGGGAACTTGCTCGAGCAGCTCAAGCTCTCCGAGATGAAGAAGTATCCGGAGACTCGCGAGCCTCTCGAAGGCCTCGAGGATGCTCTGAGGAGGTCTTATATTTTGGTTAACAGCTGTCGGGACAGGAGCTATCTCTACTTGTTGGCTATGGGGTGGAACATTGTGTATCAGTTCAGGAAGGCTCAGGATGAGATTGATCGGTTTCTTAAGATCATTCCTCTCATCACTTTGGTTGATAACGCTCGAGTTAGGGTGAGTTTAGCTGAGTTTTTCATTCTAAAGAGACAATGGCTTTTGTTCTTGGTTTGGTTTCGTTTCGGTTCTAGAGGTTTTAAGATCCGTTTGAGTATTTAGAAAACTTGGTTCGAGTAACAAAGTTGAAAACCGAGTAATTTTGGATCTTATTCGGTGTTTTCAGTTATTTTGAGTTAAAAAGTCAGAGAATATCAGACATTTTCAGGTTTTCTGATAAAAATTTGGATAATCTTAAATATTTTGGATAAAAAATTCCTGATAAATTGTTTTCTTTTATATATTTTAGTTTATTAATAATATTTATTATTTGATTTTTTTAAAGCTAAATATATTTAATATTTATAAGTATATAAATTATATTATAGAAATTCGAGTATCCATTTCGGTTCTTGTCTCCAGGCAAGGTATTGTTAGCTATCCCAGGTTGGCAAGCCCCCCCCACACAAGCACCACCCAACTCATGGGGGACGGGGTTCTTGTCTCCGGTTTGATTTTGGTTTTTGATTCTAGAGATATAAGATCTACTTTGATAATTGATAGGATCCAAACCGAAATTTCGAATGGTTCGGTTTGGTTTAGTTTGGTTCTTCGGTTCCGGATAAACGTGCCCATGCTTGATGTTGTTGATGGGGGTAATGGTTTTTGTTTGTGCAGGAGAGGTTAGAGTATATTGACCGTGATCAGTTCGAGTATACTTTTGCTGAAGAGGATAGACATGTGCAGGATGTTATTATGAAACAAGAATCCACCAGAGAAGCTGCTTCTGTGCTGAAGAAGACTCTCTCTTGCTCGTACCCTAACTTGCGGTTCTGTGATGCTCTCAAAACGGAAAACGAGAAACTGCAGATCGAGCTTCAGCGTTCGCAGGAGCATTATGATGTGGCTCAGTGTGAGGTCATTCAGCGTTTGATCGGTGTTACTCAAACTGTTGGTGAAGTTCAAGGCGGCTCTGAGAAGGAACTGGCGAAGAAAGCTTCGAGAAAAACTGTTGAATATTCGTATGAGGAAGATCATCCCAAGAAAAGCAGTAGTCGTGCAGCTTCGAGGTTAGAATCTAAACCTTCATGCTTTCTTTAAGTGCAATTTGTAATGCTTTTCAGTTACATAACCGTTTCGTGCAGGTCCACCTCTTCTGTTACATCGAGGCATGATATGCTTTCACGAAGAGAATCACAGCACCATGAAGAAGAATGGCATACCGACTTACTAGCTTGTTGTTCGGAACCTTCTCTTTGTGAGTCCTTCCCCTCTTGTTGTGATTCCACTTTGTTTTCTCTATTATATACGTTGAGTAACGTTTACATTCCATATGTTCTTGTTATGTGGAAACCGTAGGCTTGAAGACATTCTTTTTCCCGTGTGGTACTTTGGCGAAGATTGCCACTGCAGCAACTAACAGGCACATGTGTAAGCGATATAAAAAAATATACCGTAAACTTTATTATGTGAAAATCGAAAACTAATAAGGTTGGATATTTGTGTGTTTACGCACTTGTAGCTTCAGCTGAAGCATGTAATGAGCTAATGGCGTATTCTTTGATACTTTCGTGTTGCTGCTACACTTGCTGCGTTAGGAGGAAACTCCGGAAAACACTCAACATAACGGTACATTCTCTTCTGAATCACTATATTAACAACTATCAATGGTTTGAGATTGAAACACTTCATCGCTAGAGATACCTCAAGTCCACGTTTGCATCACTCATTTACTGTTAGGGATGCGTACTTAAATGTTTTCTGATTTGGCAGGGAGGGTACATTGACGACTTTCTATCTCATTTGATGTGTTGTTGCTGTGCTCTAGTTCAAGAACTGCGAGAAGTTGAGATTCGTGGGGCTTATGGTATGAATTTTATATAGATCTTTAACACAATGTTTTTGGTTTTAGTCGTGAAGCATGAACAAAGATGGTCTCTTAAAATCCTCGCAGGTATGGAGAAGACGAAAGTAAGTCCGCCTCCTTCGCAGTTCATGGAACATTGAATTCATATTCAATCATATACGACGTTTCTTATCTCTCTGAATATGACACACGAGAGATTCTTCTTTCGTACTAGATCGTTGTTGTGTGTAAATTGGTTTGGGATCGAAGTTTTCAGTAATTGTGTTGTGTGTATTGTATCATAGACTTACAGAGTAACTAGCTTCTCTTGCTTGATTCACCTTTTACCATATGATGATAAACTGATATGACATGATTCTTGTCGGGTCTTTTTTTTAAAGAGATGCTTCCCACATGCACATGACTACCATTGTCTGACGAATCCTAACAATTATAAGAATCGAAGGGGCCGGCATCAATGAAAAACTCTCAGAAACAGAGGATTATAATCTAATATCTGAACAGTTTCTTTCAAAACTGTAAATAAATAAACATTAAAAGGACCATATTACAAAACATAAAAATATGTCGCGGCATGGTTGTAATAAACTTTTTATTAGGGAGTCAAAACGGCGTTTTGCGTTTTGCGTTTCACTCCGGTCTCCCGATTAGCTCGTTTCGGAGAGAGAGAGAGCTAGAGATTGAAGCTGCTCGAACATGGTGAGATTAAGCAGAGTGATGCTTAAAGAGGCTGGAAATGCAATCGACAAGACTCTGTCGGAGATTCTCGTGTGCCCTCTCTCCAAGCAACCTTTGAGGTTCGGTTCGGTTCGGTTCGGTTCGATATCTCTCTTTCGATTTTGAATGTTTCATTTGTAACCAGATTCGATCGGGTTAAGCTATTTTCTCGTTTTTAAGGGTCTGCGAGAAGACGAAGTCACTTGTCAGCGACACGATCGGTGTCTCATTTCCTGTAAGCTTCATTGTTTTCACAACTCTATTTCAATCCAAAAAAAAAGTTTCGATTTTTCGATTCTGATTAGTTGTTTATTGCAAGAAGTTAGATGTTCTCTAACCAAGCCGTTAACTTTTTGCAGTTACTATATCATACATGCTTTAATGTCTTATTGAGTGAACATGTTCTGATCCCCAACTTTGATCTTTTGGAGAATTGTCAGATCTATGATTGAGATTTCATATTTAGCTGGGATTCTTGGTTTGCTTCATACGTTTAGAGTAGTTTGTTCTTGGTGTCGGTTTAGTATATTCACTGTTAGAACAATCACATGCCTAAAGTGGTCATGATCACGTGATTCAGTGTTTTTAAGTCTTGGTTTTGCTTGATGCTCACGATTATGTGTGTTAAGACTTGATGTTACTTTTTTATCATGTCAGATAAAAGATGGGATTCCATGCTTGGTTCCAAAGGATGGTAAAATACTTGAGGAGGATGGTGATGCATCCAAAGCTTCTTGATTTTTTGCTTTTATCACCCTCCCAGAAAATAAAAGTGATCAGAATGAAAGTAGCAACTTGTTGCACCGTATTTGCAGCCAGAGAGGCTTCTTAATGGTTCCTTCTTTCCTATGTACAAGTTCTGAGTAGCAGTTTTAAAGTTTAAAGTTCTAGTGAGAGACCGTTGATTGTAAGCAATTGGAAGTTAATGGTGATATAGTTTCAGGTGAATGTACCCCCACCTTTTCTTGTTAAGTTTCTTCAAGTCTAGGATTCTCATTGTCTGGAATGGAACTAAAAGAAAATCATGATTTAAAGTATTTGATGCCTATTTGAGGGGTTCCAAGTATTACCATATACTGTGAGAGAATAGATTCTAATCATAGTCCCACACCATATTAGCTCTTGATGTCCACTTTTGGTTGCTTAAAAGAATACATCAGCAAAATATCAACAACCAAAAGTAGATTAAGAAGAATCTTCTTCCTGGACATCATCAACTAGACTTATCATTGTCAAGTAATTTTGATGTTGGACCAAAAGAGGATAAACCAAATGCACACAAAACACACATAGTATTTGATGATGACTAGTGCAGCAAAAGAGGATAAAACTATTCTCTGGATAAACTAAATACACAAACACACATAGTGTTTGATGACGACTAGCGTAGAAAAAGAGGATAAAACTATTCTCCTGATTAACCAAATACATACAAACACACATAGGGGTTTGATGATGACTAGTATAGCAAAACCTAGAGTACAACGAATAGGTAAAACGTGTGGGGGTGGGGGTGACCAGGACATAACCAACTATACCGTGTTCTGTCTTGACCAACCAGATAAAAGTGGTCCGGCTAAATTCCCATTGGCTTGGAGGTTTCATTTTCATAGTGCAAGTTGTTGGCTTGTATGGTAGCCAGCCAAAGGAATAGACATTTGTGTAAATTCTCAGTGATATGTCCCCTTCTCACTTTTTTCTTTCAAGTGGAGCATTGTTTTTGTCTATTGGTCACTTGAAGAAGCATCTGCTTCTTTTGAGAACCAAGTGGGTTAAACAGTAGTAAAACATAACCGGTACATTTTTAAATTAGCATTAGACAAGGAAAGTAACACTAATACAATAATACAAGTAGAAGTTAGTACATGAGTGAACAAGAAAATGACAAGAACAAGAGAAGAGAGACCAGACCCACCACAGGTGTTCCTGTGCCTCAGGAAATGGAAAGATCCTTTTCTCTTCATAGGTTTTTCTTTTTTTACCATGCAAGATCTTTTGAGGTTCTACAAATTTAGCTTAGTTATACTTATAGCTAATAAAATAGGTACAAACTTTTCCATTTTTCTCTCAATCCCCAAATGAGAAATAAGGGCTTGTAGAATTCTCAAAATGGTGCTGTGGAAGCCCGTTGGAGTGTGTTCTTTTTGGGTTGCTGATTTTCTGCCTCTATTTTTACCTGCACACACATACACACACAAAGAACTTAAGTATCAGAATCTTGAGACTCAAAATGTCATTGGCCAAAAAGGTGTAGGTAATGTAGAGGATGTTTTATTCTCTCTGCGGCTTGTTTACCTGATCTTGTTGTCTCATGAGTCTTGCATTTTCTGCCTTTAGGTGAGCAACTTTAAGCTCTAACTCGTTTGTATAAGCCTGCAAATTATAATCAAATAAACAGAAACCTTTTTAAGATCAAATTCATTTTGTTGACAAAACCACATTTCTTTTTCAAGTAGAAGGTTAGGAGAGGAAGAGAGGCACATTCCTGTTTCCTAGCTCTTGAACGAGCAGCAGATTCTCTGTTCTTGATCATACGCTTATTTCTTCGGTTCCCTGAACCTTCTTCATTAGACTCTTGGCCTCTTTTCTTTCCAAAACAAGTCGGTGTATCCAGAGCCTCAAAAGACGTGTTGAATGAAGGAATGTTTGTGAGGTGATTGTGGCTATGCAGATTATAGTTAGGGGTAACAAGAGGATCTTGGTTATCAAGAAACTCAAAGCCGGCTCCAGAATTCAAGCTCAGAACAGTTGCAGGAGGTTCCAAAGGAGAGCTGCTCAAGAGAGCAGTGACAGTGGTGGTATCTCCATTAGAGGAAGAACTCATGGTGAGGCTGGTGGGTATTGTTGGTTCCTGGTTCAAAGGCCTGTTGAGAAAATCTTGGAAGATAGAGTTAGGGTTTTGGTTATGGTGGTTGTGGCTCCCGAACCTTGGCTCATGGTTGCCTCGTGGATGTTGGCTGTGGATGGAACCAAGGTTGATATCTTTCCAAACATCTTCCATGGTGACTAGAGATTTCTTTTGGGATTGAGAGTCTTGTGGGTGTGAAGGAGATGATGAGGATGAAATAGAAGAAACTTTGTTGAGAGTCTTGTTCTTGCTCGTAGCAGAGACTCTATTGTTTCTCTGATGATTTGCTGAAAACAACATTGGAGAAGAAAACCAAAAGGTCTTAAACAGAGGGGAGAGGAGAGCTCAGATAGATTCTTAACTTTCGCCAATGATGGTTGAGAGAGATTGACACTATTCCAAACTGCGAAGAAAGTTCCCATAACTATGTAATTAAAGTTGTGATGTCTTCTAAAAGAAAAGTTTTGATGTCTTCAATTTCAAAGTATTATAATGATAAATTTGTTGATAATTTCAAAATAAGGTAAGTGAACTGTTGTCATTAGGCCTGGGCGTTCGGGTACCCGTTGGCATTCAGGTCGGGGTTTTCGGTTTACGTTTCTAGGTTCCATACTAAAATTTTATTAGTACGGGTCGGGTTCGGATAATAACATTTCGGGTTCGGTTCAAAATTGTATTGCATCATAAAACTCATAAAGTAATCATATATCGTACGGATTCAGGTTATATCGGTTTGGTTCGGATATAACCAAAGTAAAAAACAAATTTTTTGAAGTAAAACATAAAGAAAAACATCTAAATTAAATAAAAATTAATCTATCACATATAAAATTGATAAAATAACAATAAAATGTTAAATCAAGCATGAAAACAAACATCATTTGTAAATAATATGTATTGCCTTATAGAGAGTAGATTTTTTGTTTCAATGAACAAATTATAAAATACTTATTTATAACTAATTGTGTACTTAAAGCATTTATTAGAATTTAAATATTTATTATTATACATAATATTACCACAAATATTGAATTTAATAATTGGAATACTTATATATATTTCAAAATATTTATATTGACTATTAATTTTTGATTTTTCGGTTATCCGTTCGGGTTCGGTTAATAACACTTCGGGTTCAGATATTTTTTGTACCACCCTACAAGACCTGTTCGGGTATTTTTACGTTTCGGATCGGGTAACGGGTCAGATTTTTCGGTTCGGGTTCGGTTCGGATTTCGGGTTTCAGATTTTATGCCTAGGCCTAGTTGTCATTATCCTTAAATGTAAAAGTATGTGTGGGGGAAGAGATGCTTGAAAAAGGCAGGCAAATAATTAAACTTTGGTTTAATCTCACCTTTTTTTAAGATCACATCCTTTTGGACCACTTTCAATTTTCATGTGTGACTTTTATTTTTCTTACTTCGGTTAAATAACTTCTTCCTTTATTTTGTTTCTAATTGCTAGCTGCATTTCAAAGTTTACTAAGAACCATGAGAACATTCTCTTTCTATTATGATATGATATGTGTATATATTGTTAAAACTTATAATAAATATTCAAATACCATTATTATTAGTGTTTGGCTTTGTTATATGAGTACCTCCAGATATCTAGTTATTCGAATATATGTTTGTCCTTCCTTATCTATGTTCATGCTCCAAGTGCATATCTAGTCACACTTTTCATTTTTTTCTTCTTTACTACAGGTTGATAGTACAATACAATACCAGTTTTTCCTTTCTTTTTCTCTTGAGATTCTATTCAACAAGATAAAGTATTCATTTCCGTACACATATATATTTTAACCTAATTTTTATGAGTTAAGAATGTGCAAAGAGTACATTAGAAGCTGTCTACTGAAGTTATTAAATTAAAAAAAAAAATTGTTAGAAGATGTTTTCTAATTGTAACAGACAAAAGGAGAAGCTTCAAATTTTTTATTCAAATCTTAATTAATCTCCAGTTTATAGGTTGTTAAGATATATTGATGCAACAATGAAAAACATTTTGATGTTTTTTTCCTAAATTAATAAGAGTTTTGTGTGTCCCTAACTTTTCTCGATGACTTGAGTTCTCTAGAATAGTAATAGTGATGATGTTGCAAACAAACTAGCAATTCACATATGCGTATATCGAATTGTAGTCCAAAGTTCAATACTTGTGAGCTGTATTGTACGAGAGAAAGAGAGTGTGACAAGGCATGTCTCAGGGGGATTGGACATGTGTCAGCACTGTATTGCTCTGTCCCAAACTCATAAAATCTCTTGCTCTGTTTTTTAATATCCTCTTTGGTTTACTACAAAACAATGCATATAAACGGCAGATTTGCTTGCCAGTTGCCAAAATAGTAAGTGAGAAATTTTTCATTTTGTAAAGAATTTTCGTTTTTAATATCTGTAGTATAGTATTTTTACTATATTTTTCTCTGGCTTGGGGTGCAGTTTTCATGCAATGCAACTAATATAAATTGTACAAAAAAAAAATACTACATATATTAAGAATTAAGATATAGTGGTTAATGGTAACATATCATTGTGGTTTTTACCTGTTAGTTTTGAAATAAGACCTTTTTTGTTCACTTTGAAATAAGACCTTATTAAATCCACCATAACATCAACGGATGTCCCGTTTTAATGACCATTTTGATATATAAAATGTGTGATTGGTTATCTATTAGAGTAAAACAATATAAAATTAGATGAAAAAAGAGATAGATTAAAAATAATAATTTTAGAGTAAATTTTTTATTTTGAGCAAAGTTGAGATAAAATTTACTTTACTCATATTGGCTTTCTCACTTATTTACAGTAAATCAGATAGAAGCTTTTTCATTTAATTAACTGGAACGAAAGTAAATAGAGTGAAATAATTTTTCACATATTTTGTTTTACTCAACTGTGCCATATGGTCACACCCTTCAGATTTTCCACATGTTACATAGTTTATATCACAATTAGAAGCAGTTTCCAGTGTAGACACAAATTAAATTAGATAAAAAGAGCATGGCTCGTTTTGATCCAAAAAAAAAAAGAGTATGACTCGTTTTGATAAAAAAAAAAGAGTATGACTCGTTTGCAGAGAAAAAGGTTGATAGGCTCGAAACCAGTCAGGACGAGTGATTAGATTAGATGACATACTCGTATTTATTGATTTTCATTTACATTCAAATTATAAGCCAACGAACATTACGAATGACACGCGAGTCTATGACCGTTAGATTCTTAAGTTCCACTAGTCCGTACAATGATCATCTGTCCATAGGTTGTCTATAGACCATATCGTATGGTCCATAGGGGTATATAGGGGTGGGCTTCCCATACCCGTTCGGGTTTGGATGAGATATTTCGGTATAGGGATAGAGAATCCTTTTGATTATTTCTATACTTCGGATCGGATTCAGGTATTTTTAGTTCGGGTTCAGTTATTTTGAATCGGGTTGATATTTAGATTTAAAAAAAAAAATTCTTGTATTTAAAAATATAGATTTCACTTAATTGATTTTTTTTATAGATTGAATTATTAATAGGTTTGGAGATAATATTTCAAAAACAAATAGATATTAATTTGGGTATTGTTTTAAACTTTGAATGTAACTTTTGTTAATACATGAAACAAAAAGTTTGACATGCATTTTAAATGAATATCAAGTCATTTTCTCTATAATTGTATACTTATGATCTTAAAGTATGTGTAACATCAATATAAATATATATTTTTTAAATGAGAGATGTAAACTATAAATATAAAGGTAAGTATATATATGTTCGGTTATCTTCGGCTATCAATTCGGATTCGGATATCACGTGGCCGGGTTCGGATATCCAATATTTCCTAACTTAATACTCATTTGGGTATTTTGCTACTTCGGTTCGGATTTTTCGGGTCCCGGTAAAGTGCCCACCCCTATGGGTATACAGTCGTAGTAAAAATTTTATACTTAATAATCTATACTAGAATTAGCAATAAAATAAGAACTTGGAGTTGAAAGAGCTAAAATAATGCTAACCGTTGGGCGCTGAATAGTGGAGTATGGTTGGATTTGTGTACGTTGAATGTATTTGGTGTGTTATGCATGGTTCATAGAGAGATTGTGACGTTGAAGCTATTTTGGGTTGTTTCAGTTTGTTTTCCACATTTAGGCGAACATAAAGAATATTTTAGTATATGTGATTGTTTATGCTTGTATATAATTACAAATAGTGATGACTAGATTAAGTAGAACCTATATACCAGACTCTGAATGATAACTAGATCATCTTAGGCTTTAGCCTTTAGCTAAATCGTGAGAGTGAGGGGTGAATACAGTTGTTTTCATTTATTAGTTGTAACTATGGAGTGCGTAAGACATAATTCGCTGTTATAATCAAATTAGAACCGTACTAGTCTAAAAGTGAACACTAGTATGCAGAAAACCAAATATCTCGATATAATCACTTGAATTTGCTGCACATGTGTGAAAGGCTAACACGTTTGAAATGGAATGTTTATATAACGTTCTCAGAAATGTACATCCATGAAGTTCATTGTTTTTTTTGTTAATTGACCGTGAAACTTTTTTTTATGAATGACGGTATCTTGATGATCTATTAGCATTTTTAAGATCGATATACATTAAGCTTATAAGAATGAAATTGACTGTTCTTTTCATTTTTTTAGCAAATGAATCATGGGAGTTTAATTATACAGCAACTCGCCGAACATTTTGCTAAACTGTTTTAATTATTACACCAAAAAAAAAACTGTTTAAATTATACAGCGACTCGCCCAAAAAACAGAAGAAAAACCCTACCCTGTCCCTACATACACAACAGTACAACGTTAGCGGAACGTGAAACACGTGTTACTTCACATTCGCATCAAAGCGATACAAGCAAACGACAACACAACACCGTTTGGTACATGTGTTTTGTTAGATTCTTGCTACTTTTTTTTTTTTGAACAAAAGATTCTTGGTACCTTTTGGAACACTTTTACGGTAAAGATCAGATTAAAGGCACACTAGTTTTGCTTTTGCTTCACTTTTACCAATATCTGCTTTTCTTCTCGCACATTTCATTTGCTGAGGAATAAGAGATTCACGAGTCTTCTCTGAAGAAGACTTCCCCTTTGCTTAGACAAACAAACACCTCAACAATCGAAATCTTTGAAAAGAAGAATAGAAGTGAAGATTAGGGGAACAAGTTCAAGAGTGTACTACTAGCAAGCAAAACCAGACAAATCCCAAAACATAACAAAGGTTTACAAAGGAACCGTCAATGACCCATCTCATGTCGCAAAGTAGCATAAACATAAAAAAAAAAGGTTATTAGCATCCAAAATAAACCAAAATAAAAATAAAAAAAAATCCATAAAATGAAAAAGCTTGAAGAATCACAAATGTTTTGATCCTTTTCTGGTTTTCATATGGGTCTCTTTTTATTTTTGGTTTTATGCCTTACCTTTATCTCTCTTTTTCTGGATTCCCCCTTCATTATTGTTTTTTTTTTCCTGATTTTAGGCAGGACGAAATAATAAATATTTCATGTCCAGCACTAACCACTAGCTCCAAACATGATGGTTCAACGGTTTGCACCATCCGAGCCATTGCGGTTGCTCCCTGGAACACCACCAGGAGACTGTTGCTGACCATCTGAAACAGCTTCGTTTCCTGCTCCCGCAGGTTGGAGCCGACTGCTTGAGCCACCATTTGGACCTGCCGAGCTCTCACCAAGAGCCAAGTTTCCGACTCGGCTTGCTACTGCACCAACAGACAGGGGGCTCGAAGGGTCTTGAGGAATCAACCAAAGTTGCCAATTATAGCGTTTCCTTATTCTTTCACCCTAACAACCAAAAAGACAAGAAGCTTGTGCAATCAAAATAAAAGTAAAAGTTTTCATACACAATAAAGGACACACACATAGACAAGAAATACCTGAACTTCAACAACAGGTGAACCTTGTAGAGCCTCCGCTATTTGCTGCACACTATCTGTAAGTTCTGCAACCTGAAGAAGGAGAAACACAGACAGGTAAAAGTCACGGATGAGATAATACAGAAACTCTATATCGGTACTAAGCACCAACATCTTATAGTTACTAGGATTAAGAAGAAAAGGAATAACAAAAGAAATGAACATAGATGAGATCAAGCTTAAGTGACCAGCAAATTAGTTATTCCTTTTCAAGTTTAACATTACAAAACACATCATACAAGACCAAAAGAAGTATTCATAATTGAATTAACTAATGTAGGAATAAATTCTAAGAACATATCTCATTTGTTGAAAGTATGTACATGCATGGCAAAGCTTTATATAAATAGTCAGAAAGGGTATCTAAGATCTTACTGGATTATATACAAGTTCACACTAATCCTAAGTCAAGAAACGTTTTCTGGAATTCTACACACAGTAATGAACTTTGAAATGAAAAAAAAAGATACTGTTTAAATATCATAATCAGAAAAAGTGAATGAGGCAAACATTCAAGAACATCCTTACCTTATTGAAACCAGCAATCACAGGTAGTGGAACAAAACCCTGATCATCCATCTGCCGACGAAGATATGTGTCTTTAATCAAATTCTCTTCACTGTGACAAAAAAAAGAAACATGGTGCATCTAAATTACTTCTTCCCAGGAGAGAAATCAGCAGCGGGAAGAAGAACAAGAGAGTTCAGTACTACCTAAAATAATAATGTATTTGCTTCTGAAGTTTTATGTTCAAAGGAGGATCTTGGACATGGTAGAAGACTGGCCCAGGTGAGAGAGGAGCAACGAAAGGCATACGCTGATAATATTGCGACGCCAGTTCTGAAACGAAGAAGACGCATTATAGAGTAATAAATGAAATTCAAAAGACGTGATTTTTTCCTAATGTGTCTCACCAGGAGGGAAAGGCAGAGGGCTGGCAAACGGCTGAGCCGCCATAAACTGAGGAGGAATTGTCTGCACAGATGGAGGAGGTGGATGTCTTACAAAAGCTGGAGGAGCACCTCTCTGTGATTGTGCATTCCCTTCTCTCCCATTAAAGCTCCTGCTGAAAGTCCAGTTTTGATTTCCGTGCTGCTCCTGATTGCGCCTGCCGCCGTGAGTTTGGTGATGGTTACCGTTTTGGTTCCTGTACGAGTCTCGTTGAGATACGTTGTCAGCCCCACCACCACCACTACCACCATGGGTTTGTGACGGAAAGCCGTTCCTCTGGTTCTGGCCTCTGGGAGAAGGGTTGTGCGAAGGCGACTCCGCAAGTGAACTCAGCCCTGATGGTTGGGAAGCAGTACCATTAGCAGCGGATCCAGAAGCGCCATTTCGTTTAAATGATCTCTGGCGCGAGTTGTTTGGTGTTGGATTAGGATTTGCACGGCCCACTGGCTTCGATGCAGGAACAGAAGCATTAGCAATTCCCTGAATCAAAGACATAGAACCATTCTCACTATTAGGATAACACATGCATAAGTGAGTGCATACATCAAGACAAGCATTTGTTATCAACATCACAAATTATAAATAAAAAACTTCTCAAGAGGTCCATATCAGTTGATTATATAGAGCTCAGAGGCATTAAGACGCATAACAATGATACATTGCAGTATACAAACCCCAAAAGGGAAACACTTTAAGCAAGCAGCTAAAGATTCATTTCAACAAAAGGTTGATCATTTAATATGATACAAAGTTACAGTCTTTTCGGTAACAGATGGATCATGAAAATGAATCAGACCTGAGAAACGGGGACAGGTGGCGACGGCGCTACAACATCGCCGAGGCTTTTAAGAGAGTCAGAGGAAGACTTGTTGGCAGCCTCCGAAAGCGCAGGCCAAGACGAAGCTCCCATGACAGGTCCAACCTCAGAAGCAGCAGCCCCACCGTTAGAAGGCCTTTTCCAAACCGGTTTCTTCCCGGCATTGCCCTCCGGTTTCTCCTCTCCAGCCGCCGCCTCGACCGAAGAAGCAGAAGCATCAGCGATCGGCTCGATCGGGGGCTTGGATTGAGGAGAGGACGGAGCAGCTGCGGCGGCGGCGATCGTGGGGACCGATTCGCCGCCGCGGACGATTTGAGTCCAGGGAGAGGAAACATGCCGAGAGGGGCGGCGCGATTGCGCGGCGGTGGGGCTGCCGGAAGAAGAAGAAGAAGAAGAGTTAGGGTTATTGGAGGAGGCCATGATTGATTCAATGGATCAAAAAAATTAGGGTTTGTTAGAGACTCGTCGATTAGCTCCGATCGACACTATATCTAAATTAAAACGATTAGCGGTGAGAAGACTCCGACGAAGCGATTCAGGAGATTAGGCTTTTCCAAAAAAAAAAAAGAAAAAACAAATTCTCACAAAGGAGAAAGACGATGTCTAAGTCTCCTCCTCTCTCTTCTTCTCTCATTTTCCCCCTTTTTTTTTTCTATATATGTCCCTTTTGATTTTTCTTCGCCGTGTTAAGTTGAAAGTTACGATATCGCCCTTCACAGTAACACACTAAAGAAAAAGAAAAAACACACTTTGTTTCTTGAGTGATTCTTATTGGCTGTGGAGATTGCTGGAGGATTGTTGACGTTTACAATGTGCAATTTAGTAATTACCGAGTTGATTAGATACTGATGTCGCGTGGTCATTAAATCATTTTAATTTTGTTCAAATTTCAAACAGGTTCAAATCGTGTTTTAAATTATACATTAACTATGTTTTCCATATTGATTTTGAAAAGTGGTAGGCAAAGTCATAGAGATTTTTCAAACTTGTTAATTCTGTTACATTTAAGATATAGATTTATTGTATTAACATATACAGCTTAAATTTTTGAAAACAATATTAATTATTCATTAGTTGTATATATATATATATATTGATTATTAACGTGATTAGTTTTAATATATTGGTAAGGAGAGACTTCATATTGTTTCAAATATAATTAAGTTGACTTATTAAAATCAATTGATATTGGTTCTATTAGAAATGGTGTCCTTTTGATTTAGATGTCTACGACTACGGTTGTTGACAAAAAGAAAGTCAATGTGCCAGACAATTAATATAAATGGAAGAGCATATAGATGCTGCGAAAGTTGTATTTTTGGAGTGGGATTGAAGAAGATTACTACAACTCTGAAAGTGGAAGTAGTATGAACACAACATATATGTAGTCTATGTCACTTCGATATCATAGCCTGCATTAAGATATACTATTTCATAAGCCAGAAGTCAGAACACAACGGGGGCTAAAGTGGATCTAACAAACGTAAGAGGAAACAAACTTTTTTCCAAGATGAATACTAGTGCACAACACGATGCTATTCTATATATGTAGTCTATGTCATAGTATAGTTTTCTGTTTCATTAAAAGAAAGGCAACGTGAGTTCATTATTTACCGAATGTTCATGATCCATAAAAAAAAAGAATCAAAATTGATCTTACGTCCAATGATGTTGAGTTCTGAGCTTTTGACAATGGTCAGGCAATATACAAGTTCACCCTGTCAAAACGCATAGCTACTGAACGTGTTAAGCTGACAATTATAGGATTATTGATGGTGCAAAGTGACTGGTTCCTTTCATCGCGAGGCTTAAACTCGGTATCAAACTGGCATTTTATAAAGAGGAAATTGCAGAGACGTAACAAAAGTTACACAAGGAGATATACAAACTTACAAAGAGACCCCACAACTCCGAAAAATAGATTCCAAGCCCATATTTTGGTCAAAATAACAAAAACTACGAAGTATTTAAACTCCGGTCCCTCTGCTTTTAAATAATTAACTAAAAGATTAGATTACAAAAGAAAAGAGATAGCTTTCTCCACCGAGAAACCTCCAACCGTCGGTGACGTGTACTCCCCATCTCTTCTTCCTCTCTTTCAGACTTCCACATCTCTTCCATTATCTCTCGTATAAACATCAATCAACCCAGAAGTTCGAAAGCATCCACCTTTTGGGCAAATTCATCAATCATCAGAGCCATGTCTTACGATTACCTCTTCAAGTACATAATCATCGGCGACACAGGTGAGAGACTTTCAGCAAAGTTTCGATTTTGATTAACATTAAGTTAGATTGATTTTGTTATTTTTTCGTTCAGGTGTCGGAAAATCATGCTTGCTTCTGCAATTCACTGACAAGAGGTTCCAACCAGTCCACGATCTCACCATTGGTGTCGAGTTCGGCGCTCGCATGGTCACCGTCGATGGACGCCCCCTCAAACTCCAAATTTGGGACACCGTACGGTTCTGTCTCATTAATTGTCATAATCAAATACGTTTTGTTATGTTTTTCTTTTTCTTTTTCTTATGTCATATATAAATTATAATTTATAATCAGCAATATGCATATGATGTTGTAGGCTGGACAAGAGTCGTTTAGATCCATCACTAGATCGTATTACAGAGGAGCAGCTGGAGCTTTGCTTGTTTACGACATCACCAGGTTAGTCTTCTTTCATTATCTTGGTAGGCAAGTTACTTTAGAGTCTTGGAAAGATCGTTCATGCCATCAAAGGTGTGCTGTTTTTTGGGTTTGCAGGAGAGAGACGTTTAACCATCTGGCGAGCTGGTTAGAGGATGCTCGGCAACATGCTAATCCCAACATGAGTATTATGCTGATTGGGAACAAATGCGATCTCGCTCACAAGAGAGCTGTTAGCAAAGAGGAGGGTCAACAGTTTGCTAAAGAACATGGACTCTTGTTCTTAGAAGCTTCTGCTAGAACTGCTCAAAACGTTGAGGAGGTGATGATTATACTTCCCTTGCAATTCCTTTTTTTTTTCTTTTCTAAATCCTGTTATTTAACTGTAATCCCACAACATATTGGTTCAATATCCACAGGCCTTCATAAAGACGGCAGCAAAGATCCTCCACAACATTCAGGATGGCGTCTTTGATGTATCCAATGAGGTAAACCCCTCACTTGAATCTGTAATCTTGTTAAAGCAAAACACAAAAATCTTCTCTGCTTGTGATCTTAATGTAGTAACATTACTTACTCTCTTTGCATTTTGCAGTCATCAGGTATTAAGGTTGGCTACGGGCGTCCTCAAGGTGCAGCTGGAGGAAGAGATGGTGCCATCTCTCAAGGAAGTGGCTGTTGTGGTTAAAAGTGATCTCAAGATGTGTCAATAGTCACACATATCTCATGTAATCTGCTGATTCAATAACCACTATTGTTTTTATTAATCTCTGCAAATGAAATACACCACAATGTATAGTTTCCCTTTCTTTGCTCTATTTTCCCACTTTGTCGTTACCAAAAACAGTAAACCGGTGCATTTGAAACCGATTTAATTTTTAATGAAAATTTAGATGTTTTAATATGATCAAAATGATAGATATAAACAATATAATTATTTATTCTAATTATTCTAGAAAGCTCCAAAATTTTGAAAAGTACTATAGTTTTTTTCAATATGGGACCGGACTGAAATATAGGTCCAAAATTTTTGTGGTGGCATGAATAATTTTGAAAGTACTATAGTTATTTAATAATTTTTGTGGTGGCATCTTTTAGATCAAATGTGTTGCTTTGTACTGTAACCAGAATAATCTCTTGATAAATATCTACAGTTACGTGTCTGGTGAACAAGAGCATTATTAACCCGGGATTCTTAGAGCACACTCAACGCAAATACCCAACTTAGATTTTCCTTTTTTTCTTTTGTCTAATTTAAAAAAAAAAAATAAACCAATCGCGGGCCGCCACGTGTCAGTGGAGCCCGCAAAACAGTGCAAAATGCGTCGCTTATCTCGCCACAGGAGACAAACGTCTCTCCCTTTTTGGTGGGTCCCCACACCACATTTTCTCCTAAAAACCCTCCTTGCATCCCGCGTTGAGGGTGTTCTTAGGATGAGGTTCTTATCGGAAGTTAGGAAACTGTTTTTTAACTTTTAACTAAAAAAGTTAAGAACCGGTTTTTAAATAAGGATATTTAAAAACCGGTTCTTTGTATTTTTAGTTAAAAATTAAGAAACAGTTTCTTAACTTCCGCTAAGAACCCCACTCTAAAAACCTCGGATTAATCATGGTCTAATGATGTTTGGTTAAATGTCAGAGCCAATTAACTAACCAAATCAAGAAATATGATTTGGCAAGATAATACCCAACAGGTAGAGTTCAATTTCATTCCTTCACGTCACAACTTAAGAATATTGACAAAACTCTTAACCACTTCAATGTTAGGTGAGGCCAAAACAAAATCTATTAAAATGGATTTGGTCTAAGTTTCTAAAAGTTTCAAAACTTTATTTTTCCATTTATTTGTACTATAAGAGACTGTGCAAAATGGTAAGAAAGGGAGAGAGGTTACAAATCACGTCTACACATTGGACAAGAACCGTGTCTAAGTAGCCAATTGTCAATGCAAGGCAAGTGGAACATGTGATGACAATGCGGCAAGCTTCTCGCAGTTTCACCTAGCTGAAAATCTTGAAGACAAACAGAACACGAGTCTTTGTTGCCTGAAGCATCTCCAGTGATTATGATTTTGGGTATTTTATCAACCACATCTACTGTTAATCCTTTCGAGCCACCGGTGTCAAAGATACTCGAAAGATCATCGAATGTTGCATCCGCAGCTCCCATCTGACTTTGAACCGCGCTTAGCATTGCTGGACCTATGCGCTCTCGTACGAGTCTACCGCTTATGAGACTAACAATGACATCAATCTACGAAACAAAGAAACAAGAATCAGTTTTGAAAGCTTCAACACTAGAAAACAGAGTAGTTTCCAAGAAGCTCTCACCAAGTAGAGGAGGCAACCGAAACGTGACTCATTAGATTTCCAGAGGAGGAGAGAGGATTCAAAGACTTCGATGGAGAAAACAGCTCCTGAGATGGCTCCAACCGCCGCTCCTCGGATGAAGCCGCTCTCTGTTTCTTGGCCTATTAAAGCTCCCGTGACTGCTCCAAGCAATGTGCCCACTGAAGAAGATCCAAAAGGAAACAAGTTTGCAGAGTTTTAGCAAAGACTTTAAATGATACAAATTAAATTCGAAAGAACGATTATTTTGCTAAGATAATGTTCATCGGAACTTTTGAAAAACAGAGTCAAGAAACGCGTAGGAAGCGAGAGAGGCGGACCTAGAGCGAAGAAGAAGGTCAAGATCGCCGAGAGAATCGTGCCAAGAACAGCGGAGACGAGGAAACGACATGCGTCTTTGATCCGTTCCACGATGTTACCGAGAGAGGGACACGGCGAGAGAGGGCAAAACTCAGATTGGGATCTATAAGAAGCCATTTTCTTGCAGACTAAGCCTTTCGAATATAACAGAAAGAGAACAGAGCAGTGGAGCTTATTCAATAGAAAGAGGAAGAAAAAAACAGAGTAAAAAACAGAGTAATGGAGCTTACTCAGTAGATAGAGAGAGAGAGAGAGAGAGATTTAAAAGGAGAAGGAAGAAATAGAGAAATGAATTTTTGCTTAGCTCTTAAGAGAGAAGATCAGGATGTGTGACGACCTACTTGCATTTAAAGATTTAGCCTTAGGTCGTGGTCTGGCTTGAGGTATTTTACCACAAGTAGGTGAAGTAAAAAAAATCTAGGGGCTTTGCCTGACATGATCGATGTTGACAACACGACCTATTGATTGATATTTAATAATAACCGCCCACTTATTAAATTTTAACACCTAAGCTCAGACCTAAATCGGCACCAAACCGCGACCAGATAATGAAACCGAACACAGCCAACAAGCACCGCTATATCGATTATGACAGCAACGGCTTCTTGATCTTAGATTCTTAGTACAGCACGAGTAAGTTGGGTCAAAGTGGTTGTTAGCATTAATTCTAGAATTCTTTCCGAGAATTGTGTATATATTCTTCTATTACAATATGCTAATAAGAATGCGACAATATACTGTATATAATATATAAAGATTATTCTGGAGATATTTAGATGATACAAGAGAAACCATTGGATACGAAACAGTCGTATTTTAGAAAATCTTATTTGATACTGCCTTTCCTTTTATAGTGAGTTCCCTTGCATGATGGGTATGGCAAGACTTGTTTTTGTACGTGCGAGACACTAGATTAGGTATCCGACCGCAGATTCTATATACGTATTAACATACGTAACAGCATTTTCAAGGAAACTGAAATTGAAATTGGAATCCAGTTTATGTATTTAGAATTTTGTACGTTTTTCCATGCACATCGCCACATTTCTCATATATACTAGATTAAGACCCGCACCTTGCGCGGGATAAAAATTATATATATAAATTATTTTATGTATTATATGTTCTTACATATTATGAAATAATAAATATATATTAAATAATTAAAAGTCAGTAACTATTACATATATAATAAAATTGGTGCGAACGTATAAATCAATTTTATTAATACAAACAATTTTTTAAAAAAATTTGATAGTATATGTAATTAAATTTAAATGATATTAACATACATAGTATATTTTTAATATTAATGTCTATTTTTTTTTAATGGTGTTTTCTACTCATATGTTTTTTTTGATCATATGTATCTTTAATAGCAAAAACTTTAAATTACTGATAACAAAATTTTCATTGTGGGACTAATAATTTTAGTAATTGATAATTTAAAAAAAATTATCAATGTTAGTTCAAAACTTTTATCAAAAAAATTATTCAAAGTAAATTTTGAAACTAAAATATTTATTTATTCAATATGGTTTATAGTTTAATTTAGAATGATATATATATACATATATATTTTAAATCTTAATGATTAATTAAATTAGACTTTTACTTATATGATTTTGTAATCATTTGTATTTTGTCATAACAAAAATTTTAAACCATGGATCGCAAAATTTGAATGTGAGACTTTTAACAATTTTAGTAATTTATAGTCATTTTTTAAAATTCAAAATATAAAATATACAGAAAAATCTAAATTTTTATAATATGGTTATTTTGTTTTTTTAAAGTTATTTTAATAGTTTTAAATTAAACAAATTTGATAGAAGATACATTTTTTTTATCAGATCTTTTTTATTCAAAATCATTAATTGTCATATATACTTTACCCACATTAGATAATTCCGTAATCTTTATTTAAGGAAATAATAATTGACATTAATAATGAATTTATGGTTAGTTTAATAAAAAGTTTATTATATAATTAGATGGACCAACCTATTTCTCTAATAATTCTAAGAATCATCTTAGTGATGACATGTGGCTACAAAAAGAAGTTGTAATGTTTCACAAATAATATATAGGGGATATGGCATTCGGGTATTCGGTTTAGTTTCGGATAGGAACCATTCGGTTCAAGGTGGTTCAAGGTATATCGGATAAATCATTTTTATACCCAATAGTTACTTATGACATTTCGGGTCAATTTCGGGTCGGTTACCGATACCCTTTTAATATGTGAACCAAATATATATACACAATATATTAGTTAACAAGTTAGTCTAAATGGTCAAGTGGTTGCACTAGTCTAAATGGTCAAGTGGTTGCACGCTTTTAAATTTGTCAATCCAACCATAGTTGCGTTAAATTTATAAGTATTTAATGTATTTTAATATAAAAATACAATATATATTTATAATATAAAAGAATACATAAAAGATAATGTGTTCTGGTGGTAATAATGTTTTCACTTTTCATGTTCAACCCAGTGGAGTTAATAACATTTTATCTTATATTAAAAAGTTGAAACTTGATTTTTTCGGATATTCAGGTATTTGAAGATTCGATTTGATTTTTTGGTTCTGGTTTTTTTGCCCGGGGCTATCCATGTATTTTATATCTTCCATACACAAGACTAACAAGATTGTAAAACATTGAATACACCTAAGTTATTGAATTATCTGGCAGGAGATGGGCATATTTATTAGATTGTATTTATTTCTGATCGACATGATCAGGTAAGGGTGCCGCTTGCTACAAAACAAATTATTCCAGTCTCTTTTCCTTTTCAACGTCTTATAAATATCTACAACAGTTTGTCAGTTTCAGTCATGGCGTAATGGTCTAGAAGCTGGTCCCCATGAGTATTTCAGTGATTATAATTCATATCCAAGCATATGCATGATACTTCGCTGCGTGTGATCATGTACTGATGTACATGTCTACCTTATTGGAATACGGAGGATGGGTTATGTCATGAAAGTAACCTTGCCGATTTGTTTTGCTAATATATATTTGATCTTACCATTTATACTAAAGAAGGTTATGTCATGAGAATTGGCATATTTGTTTTTCTTTTCGGGTTACCAAGAGAGGGACACGGCGAGAGAGGACAAACCACAGGTTGGGATCTATAAGCTGCCATTTTTTCTCCAAGAACCTATAGATTAAGCGTATCGAGTACAAGAGAAAGACAGAGCAATAGAGCTTATTCGAATAGAAAGAGAAAGAAAACAGAGCAGTGGAGCTTATTCAATAGAGAGAGAGAAGGAAAAAACAACAGAGTATTCAAGCTTATTCAATAGATACACGCAGAGAAAAACAGAGCATTTAAGCTTATTCAACAGAGAGAAAGAAAAAAACAGAGCAGTGAAGCTTATTAAATAGAGAGACAAAGCGGTGGAAATTATACTATAGAGAGAGGAAGAAAAAAACAGAGTAATGCTCAATTTACCCTAAGAGTCATTTATAAAACTTAGGGATCGAATCCACGGAGAGGGCTAGGGCACGTCAAAAGAGGTTCTTTCTATATGATTTTTGGTCACATCAAAAGGCACTGTGTAAGTAAAACTGCGGCAACTCTTAATGGTTTCAGACTCTCTTTGATGATTAAAACGAAGAGCCCCCAGAACACAGCAGGAGAAAATCCCTTTCCATTCCTCTCCACCTCCCATATTCAAGCGATGAATGTCAAAAAGAATAAAGGGATAATGATGTATTCCTATATACTAGGGACTTAGGTTTATCTACACGTTCATAGATTCTATATTCTCGTTGTATAAGTACCAAGATTGGTTGATGAATAAACACAGACTTTACATTATATTTTATGGTATCAGAGCTAAGATTTCATAACCTAATTTTTTTTTTCAATACTATTGATCTTCTTCTATCTTCTACTACTACGGTTCATCAACCATAATGGCTGAGCACGACACGCCAGCTGTTTCTACAACTACGCAGGCGACTTCCAGAGATTCGTCACCATACTATCTACACCCATCAGACAATCCTGGAGCCCTTATTACTTCTGTTCTACTTAAACAAGACAACTATACTGAATGGGCTACAGAACTCCGAAATTCTCTCCAAGCGAAACAGAAAACATGTTTTATTGATGCTACCATTCCAAAACCTACAGACGGACCAGACTTATCGCGATGGCTTGCAGCAAATTCTATGATTGTCGGATGGATTCGCACTTCAATCGATTCAAAACTCAGATCAACAGTTACTCATGTGCCTGAAGCACACAAGCTTTGGGAATCTCTGCGTTTTCGTTTTTCTGTCAAAAACGGGACCCGTCTACATCAGCTACAAGATGAAATAACAAATTGCAAGCAAGATGGACAGACGGTCCTTGACTACTATGGTCGGTTAACTAAACTCTGGGAAGAGTTGCAAAATATGAAGACAACTCGACCTTGTACGTGTGCTGCTGCGACTGATATTGAAAAAGAAAGAGAAGACGCGAAAGTTCATAAATTCTTGTTTGGTCTAGACGACTCGCGATTCTCTGCCATCCGTTCTCGCATCACCGACGAAGATCCATTACCGGATCTCAATATTGTTTACTCAAGGGTGATTCGTGAGGAGCAAAACATGGCAACTACCCGATCTAAAGAGCAACGAACCGAAGCTTTAGGGTTCTCAGTTCAAACCGAGAATTCCAAAGAGTTGGTTTCTGCCAAAACTGATACTACTCCACGACCAAGAGATCCTTCTCGAACTTGTACCCATTGTGGTCGTACAGGTCACGATATAACAGAGTGCTTCTTGGTCCATGGCTTTCCTGACTGGTACACTGAACAACAACAACAACGCAATGGTTCATCATCATATCGAGGTGGACGTGGTGGTCGTTCTAACAACAATCGTGGGCGTGGCCGCGGAAGAGCTAATGCTGCACAAAGCAATTCTCACCAACAATCGGATCAGATTGCATCTCTGATCGCACTTCTCCAAAACCAACAAAGCAATTTATCATCGGAACGCTTGTCGGGTAAAACAATGCTTACTGACGTTATTATTGATACAGGGGCATCACACCATATGACGGGTGATATATCATTATTACATGATGTCTATGATATCCCATCATCATCGGTTACATTTCCTAATGGACGTGATTCTCTTGCTACGAAGCAAGGATCTCTGCGTCTCAGCAAGGATTATGTGCTTCACGATGTTCTCTGTGTCCCCGATTTCTATTGCACACTCATATCAGTTTCGAAACTTTTAAAACAAACTGGATGCATAGCAATATTTACTGATACATTGTGTGTTTTACAGGACCGTTTTTCGAGGACTCTGATTGGAGCAGGTGAAGAACGTGAGGGGGTGTACTATTTTACGGGGGTTAAGGTTGCACGAATTCATGGAGCTTCTAAGACAAAATCTTCTTCTTCAACTCTGTGGCATCGTCGACTTGGCCATCCATCCTACAAAGCTTTGTCTTCTTTACCGGTGTTTCAGAATTTTAAAATAGATTTTAGTGAGTCTAAATGTGATATTTGTTTCAAAGCAAAACAGACTCGCCAAGTGTTTCCCGATAGTCTTAATAAAGCTGTTTTTCCTTTTGCATTAATCCACTGCGATGTTTGGGGACCTTATAGAACACCAGCCTCTTGTGGGGCTGTATACTTTCTTACCATAGTGGATGATTACTCGCGAGCTGTATGGACTTATTTGATGCTTGAAAAATCAGAAGTCTCTTCTCTTATACGCAACTTTTGTGCGATGAGTGAACGCCAGTTTGGACATAAAGTACAGACCATACGGACAGATAATGGAACGGAATTCATGACACTCGGACCTTACTTTCGCGAGACCGGTATCATTCATCAGACATCTTGTACCTATACACCCCAACAAAACGGTAGAGTGGAAAGGAAACACAGACACATATTGAATGTGGCTCGTGCCTGCATGTTCCAGTCACGATTACCTATTGAATTTTGGGGAGAGAGCATCTTGGCTGCGGCTCACGTCATTAACCGAACACCTACTAACATTCTTAATGGTAAAACGCCTTATGAAGTTCTTCATGGTCGACCACCTATCTATGAGCAGTTAAGAGTGTTTGGTTGCCTCTGTTACGCTCACCTAAGACCTCGTGACAGAGACAAATTTGCTACAAGAAGTCGAAAATGCATATTCGTAGGTTACCCCTTTGGCAAGAAAGCTTGGCGCTTGTATGATGTCGAAACTAATGAGTTTATTGTTAGCCGGGATGTGGTGTTTTTCGAGGATCAGTTTCCAGGTATTGAAGACTTACCTTCGGTTACAGTACCAGTTTCACAAACTGCTCTTCCTATTGACGACTGGTTGATAAATTTTGAAACTCCAGTTCTCTCTACTACACCTGAACCTTCTCCTACTATACCCACGACTTCCTCTCCTACTCACAATACTACTACTACACCTGATGTTTCTTCTCCGCCTTTACCATCTACACCTACTGCCCCGTCTACAAGCAATTCCCCACCAGATACTGTTGTCCAACCAACTCCTAACCCTACTTCTGCATCTCCACTACCGTCTCCATCTTCACCAATACGTGATCATGACATATCGGGATCTTCTCCTGGCCTACTTGATCTTCTTGGACGTGGTCATCGAACAAAGAAACCATCGGTCTTATTGAAGAATTTTCTCACGAACTCTGCAACTACAAACACCCCTCACGTTCTCAACAAGCAATATCAGAGTTCTCCATCAACGGTCTCAGGTAAGACACTGTATCCCATTGCTGATTACTCATCTACCTCTGCTTTTACTGCTAACCACCAGGCGTTTCTAGCAAAAATTACTACAGATTTTGTTCCAAAGAATTATAAAGAAGCCGTCAATGATCCAAGGTTCAACGGTGCAATGAAAACAGAGGTAACAGCTTTAGAAGCTAACCATACTTGGGACATTACAGCTCTCCCTCCTGGCAAGAAGGCAATCGGGTGTGGCTGGATTTATACAAACAAGTATAAAGCAGATGGTACTCTTGAACGACCAAAAGCTCGCCTGGTTGCTCGTGGTAATAGACAAAAAGAGGGACTTGATTACAAAGATACATTCGCCCCTGTGGCAAAGATGAATACGGTTCGGTTTCTTCTGAAAGTTGCGGCTGCTAAGCGATGGGAGATCCACCAAATGGATGTCCACAACGCGTTTCTACATGGAGATCTCGAAGAAGAAATATATATGGAACTTCCTCCTGGTTTTAAATCTGATGATCCATCCAAAGTTTGTCGTCTTCGGAAGTCTTTGTATGGTCTTAAACAATCTCCTCGCTGCTGGTTTGCGAAACTTAGTCAAGCTCTCAAGTCGTTTGGCTTTGTTCAAAGCTACGAGGATTACTCTCTGTTCTCATTCATGGAAGCTAACATATGTCTCCATATTCTGGTTTATGTGGATGATTTTATAATTGCTGGCAATGACGCTGCTACTATTCAAAGATTCAAGGATTACTTACATCGATGCTTCAAAATGAAAGACTTAGGCAAACTTAAATATTTTTTGGGTTTGGAAATTGCTAGAGGACCTGAAGGGATATTTGTCTCTCAGAGGAAGTATGCACTCGATATCATAACCGAGTGTGGCTTACTTGGAGCGAAACCAGCGCCAGTCCCAACTGAACTCAACCACAAACTTGCACTCGCCAAGGGCATGAGACTTCAGGATCCGGGCAAGTATCGTCGTCTTGTTGGACGATTGATATATCTTACTTTCACACGTCCGGAGCTAAGCTACATTGTTCACATTCTATCACAATTTATGCATAAACCGCTTGACGATCACTGGGCAGCTGCGTTACGAGTCATCCGCTATCTTAAAGGCTGTCCAGACCAAGGTATCATGCTGTCTTCCGACGCAAACCTTACTCTTACCGCATACTCTGACTCGGATTGGTCTGCGTGTCCTATAACACGTCGTTCTCTAAGTGCCTACGTTGTTCTTCTTGGTGATTCTCTTGTTTCGTGGAAAACAAAGAAGCAACGGACAGTGTCTAGATCATCAGCTGAAGCTGAGTATAGATCAATGGCAGATACTACATGTGAGTTAAAATGGCTCAAACGACTTCTTCTCCAGTTCGGCTTCTTTCATCCTCAACCCATGAGACTTTTCTGTGACAGTCAATCTGCGCTCCATATTGCTAAGAATCCTGTGTTCCATGAACGTACCAAACATGTCGAAAATGATTGTCACTTTGTTCGAGATGCTGTGCGTGACAAGCTTATTACTACTGAACACATTACAACGAGGAATCAGCCTGCGGACTTACTTACCAAAGCCTTGCCCACTCCGACATTTCATCATTTGTTGTCCAAGTTGGGAATTCGAGATATGTCATTACCAACTTGAAGGGGGGTAAAGGGATAATGATGTATTCCTATATACTAGGGACTTAGGTTTATCTACACGTTCATAGATTCTATATTCTCGTTGTATAAGTACCAAGATTGGTTGATGAATAAACACAGACTTTACATTATATTTTAAAGAAGCCACTGATATCATTTTTCTTCATCACTTCATGAAGATGAAACAGAGCATTTTGATATTTGAGCCATCAAATACATCATGTGAGCGAGTTGCTCAAACAAAATCCGAGGCTCTTAAATTGAGATTTAAAAGACACTGAGATTTTTGCCGATGTCTTTAATCATCAGAGCCTGAAGCGGCTCTAAAGAACCCCATGTTTTTCCCAATCTTCAGTTTCACATGTAGAGGGACTGAAAGTAACATACCAGAATCAACAAACAGCATTTCCTTTTTCTATCTTTCACGGGTCCATGCAAATTCGAAGGGTCTCGATCTAATTGGGTCTAAGGCATTAACGGCCCATTTAATGCCCATATAGCTTAAGAGCAAGCCCTGACTACAGCCCAAGCGCAGGTTACTCACCAATACTTCCCGGTTATTAATCAGTATACACCACATGAGGGAGATAAAAATGACAAGACTGGAAAGGATGTCGGCAAGGATGATAAAAGCAACTCTCGAAAGAGAGAGAAGGGATATTCTAAGTTTTAGGTAACGTCTAAATCTCTGGAAAACCATTGGCTTTGAAACTCCTACCGAGCCACATGCATGCTGAGAAAAGGGAAGAAACCATTTCGAAGGCATCTCCATGAAATGATTCTGTATGTTGCTACTGTTGCTTCATTGGGTAGATTTGAATCGAGAATACTTTGCTTCCATCAAGTTCTGTATGATTGGCATGTGACCACTTTTTGAAGTTTTAACCAACTGGATTTTCCAATGTGCATTAAAAATTCCGGAATACCAAAAAACTTTATCCGCAGTAAATATAAACGTCATCCTATTCTTCACTTGTTTTATTCGATTTATTTATTGTTTCACTCACCATTAGAGTTTTGTATTCTGGTTAATAATCGATATAGACTTTCAAGAATAGTTTAATAGATATGGTATTGATATTCATCTGAGATTCGCATTGCTGTGTGTGTTTTGACTCACCTTTTTCATTACCTGTCCAAACACAAAGGAACACCCGCTTTACATCACCATCATTAAATTAAATAAATGTAGACAAATCTTGGCATAAGAGTCTAAAACCAACATCGTCATTAATTAAAGCAAAGGGTTAAGTATGTAGGGTTAAGCACTCTCTTACTCTTACCAATTAGAAACGTGTCTCTCAGATCTACACGGAATCATGCCGTCAGTGACCCACCAACAACTACCCATCACCTCTTGTGCCCCCACACCCACGTGTCCCTTCTTCTTCCTTCTCTCTCAAATCATTTCACCTAACACTAATAAAATATCTTTCTCACTTTGATCCACTTTTTAAAAAACAAAAACAAAAAATAAAAATCAAAAAGACAAAACTTTTCAAAATCAGACAACAACCGACACTCTGTTCCGTTAGGGTTTTCTGTTTGCGTCACCAGCCTCCTCCTCCTCCTAACCATGGCGGAGAAACCAACCGACGACGTCATGCTCTTACACGGCGACCTCGATCTCACAATCGTCCAAGCCAGAAAGCTCCCGAACATGGACACCTTCTCCAACCACCTCCGCCTCTGCCTCACCGTCTGCACCAACCCCACCACAACGGACGAAGAAGAAGACCGCAGAGCCCGAGACGGCCTCCCACCACCACCCCAACCACAACCTTCAAACGCCCGCAGCCACCGTAAAGTCATCACCAGCGACCCTTACGTCACCGTCGTCGTCCCGCAAGCCACCCTCGCCCGAACCCGCGTCTTGAAAAACTCCCAAGATCCCAAATGGGACGAGCACTTCACCATCTCCATAGCTCACCCTATGTCTCACTTAGAGTTCCAAGTCAAAGACGACGACGTTTTCGGCGCCCAGATCATCGGCACGGCGAAAATCCCGGTTAAGGACATCGCCTCCGGTTCACCGGTTAAAGGCTGGTTCCCCATCCTCGGCGCTTCGGGGAAGCCCCCGAAGAAGGAGACCGCTCTGTACATCGAGATGAAGTTCACTCCCTTCGATCAGATCCATACCTACCGCAGCGGTATCGCCGGTGTGAAAGGAACTTACTTTCCGGTGAGGAAGGGGAGTCAGGTGAGGCTTTACCAAGACGCTCACGTGATGGACGGGATGCTGCCGGAGATTGGGTTGGACGGTGGGAAGGTTTATCAGCACGGCAAGTGTTGGGAGGATATATGTTACGCTGTCTCCGAGGCTCACCATATGATTTATGTCGTTGGTTGGTCTGTGTTTCATAAGGTGAAGCTCGTTAGGGAGCCGACGAGGAAGTTGCCGAGAGGTGGGGATTTGACGCTTGGGGAGTTGTTGAAGTATAAGTCGGAAGAAGGTGTGAGGGTTTTGTTGCTTGTGTGGGATGATAAGACTTCTCATGATAAGTTTGGGATTAGAACGGTTAGTAAGCATATTTGCAAAGTTTGCTACTTTTTGAGATTTTAGAGTTTTAATGTTCAAGGAATCGCTAGGCGGCCGATTTTTTTGAACTGTTCCTTCTGCCTAGATCGATTTTTAGAACACTCAGTTTATACTAGTTGCTATGGTTTGATGATGTTGAATGTTTTGGTATGTAGCCTGGAGTAATGGGGACACATGATGAAGAGACGAGGAAGTTTTTCAAGCATTCTTCTGTGATATGTGTATTGTCTCCTCGCTATGCCAGCAGTAAGCTTGGGTTGTTCAAACAACAGGCAAGTCTTCCTCACTCTTCTGTATTTGTGTTCATAATATTTTTGAATCCAATGTTCAAGAAATCTTTAGACGGTAGTAAGACCCTTTATAGGGAATTATTGAATGCCTAGACCAGTTTTTTTAAATCGGTCAAATAATTGTTTTGTTTAGGTCCGATTTGCCTAATCAAGACGCCGCCTAGACTGATTTTTAGAATGTTGATTCTTTGTTTAATTCACCAGGTTGTTGGCACTCTATTCACGCACCATCAGAAGTGTGTTCTTGTAGACACTCAGGCCGCTGGTAACAACCGCAAAGTCACAGCTTTTCTTGGAGGTATAGATCTTTGTGACGGCCGCTACGACACACCTGAGCACAGGATACTACATGATCTTGACACTGTATTTAAGGATGATTTCCACAATCCTACATATCCAGTGAGTATATAGTTTAGTTTTCACGCTAGAATCCTACTTTACTTACTTACTTTACTTACTCCTGATTCTTTTTCTACTTTCTCAGGTTGGTACCAAGGCTCCAAGACAACCTTGGCACGATCTGCACTGCAGGCTAGAAGGTCCTGCTGCGTATGATGTTCTCATGAACTTTGAGCAGCGTTGGAGGAAAGCCACACGGTGGAAGGAGTTCAGCTTAAGGTTAAAGGGGAAAACTCACTGGCAAGACGATGCTTTGATTAGGATAGGACGTATATCGTGGATTCTAAGTCCAGTGTTTAAGTATCTGAAGGACGGTACTAATATGGTTCCTGAGGATGATCCAATTGTGTATGTTTCCAAAGAAGACGACCCTGAGAACTGGCACGTTCAGGTGTTCCGTTCGATTGACTCTGGATCCTTGAAAGGGTTTCCAAAATATGAAGATGAGGCTAAGTCACAAGTTAGTAGAAATCATCTTTATTTGCTATTAGTTATTGTCGCCACATTGTATACTAAGTTTTGAAAAACTGCTTTTGAATTGAATGCAGAACCTGGAAAGTGCCAAGCGTCTTGTGGTGGATAAAAGCATACAGACAGCGTACATACAGACAATCAGATCTGCTCAGCATTTCATTTATATAGAGAATCAGTATTTTCTTGGTTCTTCTTATGCTTGGCCTAATTATAAAGATGCAGGTACCGTCTTGTTCTTAGACTAGGAACTAAAATGCTCACTTTTTTTCTGATCCTTCCGTGTGTTCTTGAATGAGCAGGAGCTGATAATCTTATACCTATGGAGTTGGCACTAAAGATTGTTAGTAAAATCAGAGCTAAAGAGAGATTTTCTGTGTATGTGGTCATACCATTGTGGCCTGAAGGCGACCCTAAGTCTGGACCTGTGCAAGAGATTCTATATTGGCAGGTAAGAGACTTTTAGCTGAGTGTGGGATTAAATTAGACTTTCTGCTAAAAAACAATGTTGTTTGCAGAGCCAAACTATGCAGATGATGTATGATGTCATAGCAAGAGAACTGAAAGCAGTGGAGTCAGATGCTCACCCTCTAGATTACCTTAACTTTTACTGCCTTGGTAAACGAGAGCGGTTCCCAGATGATAAGCCAGACACCAATGGCAGTGCGGTATTAATATTTACTCCCTCCGTTTCATTTTATATTTCTTCACGCATATTTAAAAAATCATTAATTTTTTTTATTATACCTCTAATTAAGATATGTTTTATTTGATTTATTTAAGTTAATGTACATATGCTTTGAAAATATAAAACGACAGTTATAATGAAACGGAGGGAGTAAAAGACTAAGAACTACTTCATGCATATTAAACAGAGTTTCCTTATGATCTTTTGACTGCATTTTTCAGGAATCGGATTCTTATAGGTTCCAGCGTTTCATGATCTATGTGCACGCAAAGGGGATGATAGTAGATGATGAGTATGTACTAATGGGATCTGCTAACATCAACCAAAGATCAATGGCCGGGACGAAAGATACCGAGATAGCCATGGGTGCATATCAACCCCATCATACATGGACTAACAAGGGAAAACACCCACGTGGCCAGGTTTGCCTTATCTCCCATCATCATCATCATATATATGCCATTTTAGATGCTTAAGAAGTTTCTTGGTGTTATCCCTATCCCACAGGTGTATGGTTACAGGATGTCACTATGGGCAGAGCATTTAGGCAAAACAGGAGATGAGTTTGTGGAGCCTGGTGATCTAGAATGTGTCAGGAACGTGAACGAAACCGCTGAAGGGAACTGGAAGAAGTTCATTGATCCTAAATTCTCGGAGCTGCAAGGTCACTTGATTAAGTATCCACTGCAAGTAGACGTTGATGGTAAAGTGAGCTCACTTCCAGATTACGACAGTTTCCCAGATGTTGGTGGTAAGATCATTGGAGCTCATTCCATGGCTCTCCCTGATACTCTAACCACTTAAATGTTGTAATGTTCTCAATGTTGTGTGAAGTTGTACATTTTGTAACTTTTGTTGTTTTTATTTATTCTTTTATGATTTGTTGTCAAACTGTATTTGTTTGGGGTCCAAAAAATAGAATGTGTGGACTGTGGAGGCAACAAAATAATAAGGATATTCAGTTTTTTTTTTCTGTGGTTCTTTAATTAAAATTACAGTGTAATAGCGTTTCTACCAACCAAAATTTTCATTGAATTTTTTGTTTGGATTTTCGATTAGTTCGTTTTCAAAATTAACCAAAATAAACTAACTGAGCCAACCAAAAGTCTGATTTTAACCAAAATAACCGAACTTAGTAAAAAATATCATAACTTTAAAAACAAAGTTAAAACCAAATAAACCGAATAAACCAAAATCACAGTGCTACACGAAACTATCAAACTCAAAAACAAAAACAAAAAAAACAATGCAGTGGAGACAAAAAGCGTTATCAATATCGAATACAAGTATGTACATACGCGTTTATCTTTTTTCATGTAATAATAACACAAACCTCATTTATCAAGAGTTGGCGTATTTGTGCCAACAAAGCAACATAAGAATACATCTCCTGGCGATATAAAACCTAGAACGCTTCTCCTTCACCATCATTAAACATCCTCTACTCCTTTTCATTGATTCTCTGCAACCTTCTTCTCCTCTCTTTCTTTTTCTGTTCATTTTTGTCGTCGACGAACATTGCCCCATCTTTAATTTGTTCTTGTCTCTGTACTTTGCTTCTTCACACGTTTATGTTTTCGGCTCTCTGGAGAGACGATCTTTCCCTAAAAGACGAAGAATGAAAGGGACCAAATGTGAAAAGAGTGGAGAGGAAACAAAAATAAATGATTAAAAGACTATAAATAGAGGAGAGGTGGAGCAATGATGATGCGATGACGTTAAATGTCATTAACCTCTCTTTTTTATTTCACGTATCCTCCAAGAAAGATCAATTTATTCTTATTGCTCGTATACTCACCCGATCATTGTTATTTAAATCGTTTTATTAGTACTAGACTAATTGTCTTTGTGTGTATAATTGTATATACCATTAGAAGTAACTCTTCTTACATTTTAACTGTAGTGTTATCTTTAAGGTTCACATTGTTATTATGAGGGATAAAATCAGATATAATCAGTTGCAAGAAATTACTTATTGTAACAGTCATCTTGTGTTATTTATTTCCATATTTGATCAACCTACAAAAAACGCGTCTCAGGTGGTTTAAGCGCACCCGACAAGACAACGGCATATGTCTTGCTTACACATGTCATCCCCTGTTTGTTATGTTTATCCTACTGTGTAATGATACGACCTTTCGTTGAAACGATTTTGCGTTAATCTTCTGTTTCGTCTACTAGTTCGATCTTTAGATTATCTAAGTTCTTCAACAAATGATTTTTTTGCGTTAATTTATATTGGATACATGTTTTGATTTAAACTTCAGTTCAGATAAGATGCTAACATATCGTAATTCATACATGTAACTAGGTTTGTAAGTTTTTGAGTTCAAATTTTAGAGACGTTTATTAACTGAGTCAATATCTCTACTTTTTTTGGTCAAAGACTGAGTCAATATCTCTATAAAATAATTATTCTAAACTAATTTTTATTATTTTATAGGACTAGGGAAAATAATTTGATTTGTTTGAGTAGTTATTAAAGCGAAAAAGGAACGGCGGCGTCACAGACGCAAAAATAACGTCAGCATGAACTGGTGGAAGGGGAATCAGTGATCAATCATTGAATAGTTGATTGGTGTTTGCCACGTCAGCAAACTTCTTTTCACAGCTGTGTAATATTCTTAAAGTTTTTTTTTCTTGATAAAAAGAATTATGATTTTATGTCTATAAATATATTTCGATTACATATACATTTTGTGATTCTAGTTATCGAACCGAGATATACTTATGGGCACACGATTTGTTCACATGTTTTCTTGTCGCCATCATATCTTAATTTTGCGAATGTTGTCGTTTTATCTACTGGCTTAAAACTTAAAAGAGTTGATTACATGTAAGGACATTTTTTGTCGTTATTTTACATCGAAAGTCACTTTCCACGTGTGAGGTACATTTTAGTGGGGCCTAGGCATGTTTTTGATAATTTTATCTTCGTGGAAAATGATGAGTTGTGGACGACGAATTATGGACGACGAATTGTGGATGACGAGTTGTGACGAATTGTGGATGATGAGTAACTTGTGGACATATGAATCAAAAAAATGCAAAGAATATCTATGATGGTTTACTTCCACTATTACAAATTTAGAATTTTAAACAAATTTGACATGTATGCAAAATATATGGATGAATAAGAAAATGAAAAATGAAAAATGTGGGCTAGTGAAAATATAGGCATGTAGGTTATTCAAAACGTGGACCCAGAAATGTGGATGGTATAAATGTGGATACGAGTTGTTTTATCGGAGACCGAGAGCTAGTTGCATTGGATTGGATGTGGTCACCGGGAAAGTCTCGAGCAGATCAGTGTACAACGGTTTGAAAGATGAGATCTTTAGTGAGTTAGAACCAGAACTCGATCGTGGTGACGTCGACGGTGGGTGACGGTGGGAGTAATGGTGGAAACATGATTATGTGGGTTTCTACTTTCCGAAGACTATGGAGAAGAACAAGTTTTTAAAGGTATCAACCAACACCTCCGTTTTAAGATGTCCAAGTCCACATCTAATCTATAATTCTATTATTTACGCTTTGGTGTCCACGTCTACATTTAATTTTCTTTACACGTTAATATATATAATATATATATGAAAATAGATCTGTAAAGATAGAGATTTTTATATATAATTTATTATGACATTTTTTTTGTTTAATATATTTTAGAATTGAGATAAAAGTAAATGAAAATATAAAATGGAATAAGAAAAACAATAAAGTAGAATAAAAAGAGGAGAGAGATTTGTGTGTGATGAGAAGAAAGCGTAGGACAATTGAGTTCCATTTTCTTTAGTTTAGGGTCATAATAGTCATTTTTACAAGGAAAAATGTGTTTCAAGTGATAAGTGACTTGTAGTGTAATTGATACTAGAGTTTGACGGTATTATTTTTGTTTATAAATAATATATAATTTTAATATAAATTTTTAAATATATTATTTATAATTTATTGTTGTATATAATGTAATTCTATAATTTTGTTGTTTATGTTTTTTATTTGACATTATTAATTTATTATATATAAATATTTGTTATAAACATTTTAATTTATTATTAATTGTTATTATATAAAAATATAACATCTAGTTCGGTACAGTAAATTCACAACTTGAAATAATCAAATAGATAATCTCGCTCAAAATATATATTTTTAGTTTTTACAGTTTCCATACAAAATATTTTTTAAATTTAGTTAGTTATACTATAGAACAAATATTTGTTTAGGATCATTTTTATTTTATTTTTGTGTTTCAACAAATATACTTTAGCATCTACAGTTTTAATATATAACATGATTTTATAAGTAAATTTTATACATGCTTTACAAATTTTAACCTGTTTTAATGGTAAATGATTTTTTTGAATAAAATAAGTTAATTTATTAATTTAATATAATTTTTCTGTTTAATTTATATATTAATTCTATTTTAATATAATATAGGCTATAAATAGAAAATTTATGAATATAGCATACATTTCTTTCATAATAAAATCTTAATTAACATTGTTTTAAATAATATTATACTTTTAATTACGAAATTAATTAATGCATTATTATATAAAAAATATTTAATTTTTAGTAAGATTTTGTTAGATTTTTTTTCAATAGATATTTATAATTAAAAATAATATTAATACAATTTTATAGGTGAAATTGTTATATGTGTTGATTATATAAGATATGATATCTTAAAGATATCAAAATGTTAATTTGACATAAATGAAATATGATTTCTAGTGAAAGTTCATTTAAAAAAAAAATCACACATGAATAGAAGTTGTGACTTCTATTTTAATAGAATAGATTGGCTATAAATAGAAAATTTATGAAAATATCATACAATTCTTTTATAATAAAAGCTTAATTAACATTGTTTTAAATAATATTATACTTTTAATTGAGAAAATAACTAATGCGTTATTATATAAAAATATTTAATTTTTAGTAAGATTTTGTTAGATTTTTTGTCAATAGATTTTTATAATTAAAAATAATATTAAAATAATTTTATTGGTGAAGTTGTTATATGTGTTGATTATATAAGATATGATATCTTAATGATACAAAAATGTTAATTTGAAATAAATGAAATATAAATTTTTTAGTGAAGGTCCATTTTAGTAAAAAATCACACATGAATAGAAGTTGTGACTTCTATTTTAATAGAATAAATATGAGAAAGTGTCTCTAGAGGTAAAAAAACCAAACTTAAAAGAGTGTAATGAAGTTTTACTTGATTCCAAAATGTAAAAAAACTGAAAATCCTTTTTAGTAATAATATTTTATAATTATAAAAAGATATAAATAAATAATAGAGTTGCTTTAGTGATGATATATAATTTACTACCATATAATAATTTTTGTTATTGTTAACTGCGGTGCGGTGCGGATCGTAACATTCAGAACCATATAATTAATGTTATAAAACTGTATAGATATATGGTATATGTGAAGATTTTTGTTACTGTTAACCGTGGTGCGATGCGGATCGTAACATTCAGAACCATAGACTGTTTTAGGAACATTGTATAATGACTTTTTATATATAGTTAACGATTTTTTAAAGAGATTTGATCTTTAATCGTCCAGGATAATTTTATTTCTTACCCCATATAAAAGATTTGATCTTATTACACTTCTCTAGTTCTCTGATCTATAAAAACGTTTACATTGTCAGAACATATATCTATTCACCTTACGTCTTTGTAAGTCTACTAGATTGTCCGGAAAACAAACACACAAGTTTTCACAGTGATGGGGAAAATTTCATTCAAGTCTGCTTTCATCGTCCTTTTAGCTTTTACTGGTAAGTTCAAAGTGTTATTTTAATTTATTTTACACGGAAAACTCAAAAGCTTTACCTTTAAAGTTTATAGTCTTTATTTATGATCAGAAGAAAGATCATAAACAATTAGACTACGTAGTCTGCATTACTTATGTTTATTACATCTTGTGCTGCAGTGGTGATATCCATAACAGTTCAGATTGGTGAGGCGAAACGTATGTTACAAGAAGAAAAGTCTCTGCCGTTATTGGATCTTCAAGTTTCCAAGCTGGTTAACCCACAAATGGTTGGATTTTGTAAGGAACCTTGCAAACCCTTATGTTTTCAATTCAGTTGTCATTGTGTATGCCCTGAGCCACCAAAACTATAAACTATGATCAACTAATCTGAATAAAAAATATTTGTTTTAACATTGCTTTTCAACACTTTTGATTATTTCAAAAGATTCTGACACTATTAAATTGCTTTATATGGAAAAAATGTTCTAATTATCATTATCCTACTCTAAACATTTAAAACTAGTGCTTATGCGTTCGTCTGTCTCTTTACATCCCTCTTTCTAGGCGTTAAAATTATAGATATTTATAAGTACATAAAACTTTACAATAGCTGTTCAAACCTGGATGAGTTTCAAACTTACAACAAACACACATCCTCTAATACATGGATGCATGTTTAAACTCTCAACACACAAATGGAAAACAAAGACAAATCAAGACTTTAAAACAAACGATCCATCTTGATTCAGAACAATAAGCCCGTATCTGGTCTCATTTTGATTTAAGTGGATAGGATGTTCAGAAGAGAGACTCTAGCTTGTATCATCACCTTGAACAATCCTTCGAGTCCCTCTTCAAGCTCTTCCATGGCTGCCTCTACTTCTTTGGATCTAACCAATGAACACTGAATCCTTTCACTTATTTCCTCGCTAATCTCTTTCTCCTCTTCTTGATCTTCTCTTGTAACGAGCTTCTCTATTTCAGTTTCCATAGCCTCAAGCTCGAGACAAGAGAAGCCTTTCTCATGATTGTGATGATCTATTCCTTTCTTCACAAGCTTCATAACAATGCCCCAACCTTTGTGTTGATGCTGACTCTTACTCTTCAACCCTTTTGGCGACGACAAGAACGACAAAACCGTGCGCAAGACGAAACAAGTGACCACGCTTGTTTCTTGCATCACTCTAACCAAAGAACTCATCTCTTGATCATCACCACCACGCCAAACGCTACTCTCCAAACACGCGTCTGTCTCTTTCGACATCACCATATACTTCTTGATCTCCTTCTTCTTCTCTTTACGTGACGCCATGTAAGCATCCATGTCATTCTCGAGGCTAAACTCACCACCCTTCTTGCTCCGTCTCAAAGCGGACTGAAGCTCAACAACACTCTTTTTGATCCTCGACGCGCTGTCTTTAGCTCCCCCACAAACCTCTAAGTACTTCAGGGACATTTCAAGAAGCTCATCCATCAAGCCACTGTTTAGAAGAGTTTGTTGAGTTTCAGAAGAAGACTTGAAGAGATCTTCGCTTAAACATCTATAAAGTTCGGTGAGACCAGAGAGACCGTCACGGACCATGGTCCTCGACTCTAGCGAAGATGACCCCAGAGCTCTAACCCTGGAGACCACTTCTTGAATCCTCCTAACACTCGGATGAGACCGAACCGGTAGGCTAACACATCTAGCTTTGTACGTATTGTGGAGTCTTGGAGACAATGAAGGCATATACATCTCAAGTAATGATGATAAAGAACGGGGTTTCGAGTTATGCTATTTATGTTTTTTTAGCTCTAGGGTTTATATAAACACACATAATGATAATAAATGTCAATGAGTAGGGCCTATAGCTAGCGTAAGACGTGAAGACCATGTGAAGTGAGTGTGGGTACTTCACGAAGCAGAAGCATAACACGCAAAGCTCATTTAATGCTTTGTGTTTGAATTTTAGTTGAAATCGTTGTCGAAGTTCGATGTTTCGGTTTCGGTTACTAAAACCAAAACTTTATTTCACACCACTTTTCATGCACCGAAGCCACCGTCCATATACGATTCTTTAATATTATTGTCATTGTTTAATTACTTTTATCCTCTATATTTCTTTTGAAGGTTACAAATACAATGCTCTTTTTATTACTTTTCTTTTGTGTGTGGGTACCTCAACCTCGATTGAATTAAATTAAAAGATTTTGAAAGATTTTGTTTCATTATTTAAATGAGATGTATATGAAGATATCCATTCCCTTAAATAACACCGGCACACGTCAGCAATTATGTTACCATGAATTTAGGAGTGTACATTAGGTTTCCCATTGATCAGGTTTATCCTTTTGGTTTGAGTTTTGGAAAGTATTTAATAGTCTTCAAATTTTATTGGTAAAAATTAGTAACTTAACCGGTTTAAACTTAAAAAAACTAACAAATTTTGACGGTTTTAAATTTTAATATATGAGAGCCATGAAAGTGAAAAATTACGAGAAATCCAATTAGGAGGTGCAATCTCATTAGAAAGAGTTCGGAAATTAATTTGGGAGTCTTCAACAATGTGATGATGAACATATAAAGACAGAAGCCGTAGAAATTGTTCAAAGAGAATAAGTGTCATGGTGCATGTAGGTTTGGAGTTGGACCATGCCATTAAGGTTCATGTCTATTGCAAACTAGGCCCAACTAAATACGCAAATATCGATCGAACAATACTCAGGTTAAAAAAATATTCACTACAATTGACGTATTTATTTAGCTACTAATATCAACATGTTAGACGCATTCATACTTGATGCTATAATACATAAAGTATCATGCATAAAATTCAGCAGCGATAATGCATGCACGTTTTCAGTCAGTGAATTCATACCCTTGCATTTAAAAACTGCTGATTAACCGATCAATGGCTAGTAAATCCTAAACCAACATTTTTCACACAAAGGCTTTGTATATATAAAAGTGCAATATCGTATCTATTTTCACAAATTTAGTTGTCTCTACCTTTCTGTTTAATCAGTGTACAAAATTTTATTTATGCGTCTATAATGTATCCATCAGGCCAATTCTCTAAAGTTGAATGCCTACGAAAGTACATTACATGCATAATTTTTTTAATCTAATGAGAGATTATGTTGAGAATTGAGGCTCGTGTTCTTATCAACCTTCGAAATAAGCCTTCTAGATGCTTCTCGAATCCATCAATACTCATCTCGACCTCCCCAAGCTTATTCTGCAGGTCATCACGAGAGCAACATATCGCGGAATCCAAACTCTCCAACTCGTTCTTGGTCTCCTCACGAAGATCCTTCTTTTTCTTTAGTACCGAAGCCAGCTTTCTCTTAATGTTACTTTGTCGTCCGGACAAGAACTCCAAGAACGACTTCAACACCGAGACACTAACGGAAACTACTCGTCTCATCGCATCAATAACCGCCAAAAGATGTTCATCCTGTTGACCATTACTTACCCCCGACGCTGGACACGACCCTCCATCGATTTTCTTCAAGGATCCAATAAGCTTCTTAGCTTCGTTTCTCATGTTCTTTCTAAACCCGACATAGCCGGAGATAGCTACATCGAGTTGATCAATTCCTCCGGCTATTTTCTTGCGTCTAACGCATGATTGAACACCACGAACATGTTCGTGAATCTCCACCATAAGATCTCTAGAGACGCTGCATGTATCCATTAGCCTCAAAGACCCATCAAGCATCTCCTCCATAAACTCCGATGCATCAGAAGACGACATAACACGCTGCGTCGAACCCATTTTTAGAAACTCCTCCGTACAACTATAGAGCTCCTCCAAACTAGCCAAAGCCATCAAGATTGATTCTGACGAGCCCGTCGTGGTGTTAATCGCTTTAACCTTGGTAAGAGCTTCCTCAATCCCTGTCGTGCTAGGATGCGATCTTGAAGGTAAACTTATAGATCTTAGTTGATTCTCGATGATCATCATATTCGACATTTTTTTGTGTTTTGATTTTTTTTTCTTCTTTCTTCTTTGATCGTTCTGCTTTATTCAACTTGACTTACTACACATGCATATTTATATAACAAGGTTTGCCACGCATCAACCAACAAAACTTCAACAATAATTGACTGTTAAATTTGATTGGTCCGATTCTCACTGGCAAATCTGTGACACTCTGAGCTGTCGGACTATTATATTGGTCAAATTATTTGGCCACAGAGATAGAGCCTGATGAGTCATCGTTTGTGATGCCTCAGGTTTTGCCACATTATCAATAAGACTTTTACGACTATTTAAAATTTAAATATATCGACGGTCGTAAAATTGTCTTGGTAGGTAACGAGATCCAGATCTTCCTCAACCATATATTACGAAAATACTTTTTTACAGGAAAATAAATAACGTTTTTTTTTTCACCAAAAAAAAAATAACGTTTTTATAAGTAACTTCCTCTGCATGGCTTTCTCATATTCTACGACACGTACATGAGGTGAACTGGTTTTGAGTTTATTTGCTTGCAAGATTGCGTTGACATCTTTTATCGGATTGATCTTTTTGACGTGTATACTCTTCAAAATAAAAGTCTAAATGACAAAGACCCCATTTTTGGGCTAACTTCAAACGCAAATTTGGCAATCATATCGCTTTACAATCTGATATAATGACGCATGTTATTGAGGAAAAAATCATAAATAGTGAAACCAAATAGAGCAAAGCAGTACTCGTTCAACTAAAGAGATTTCTTTGATAAGTGGGACGTAATGTAAAATATACCAACGAAAGTAAATCTTCCAAGTTTACAAAAAAATAAGAAACGTAAATCTTCCAACAATGGTTACTCTCTGAGACTCTACACTTGCTTTTAGTGCATTAATACACGTGTATAAATGTTTTGTTTAATTTGTCGATTTATATGATTAGCCCATCGAATTTCTTTCACCGTCCAGGTACACGTTTAGAAAGCCTAATATTTTATTTTAACTGTTTTTGCTTATTGATTTGTAAGCACCAATTATTGCATGTTCCATCACGTCATGCTACTGTTCTTATTAATATAAATATCTATAAACATGATTTTAGCACCAGCTCAAGAGTACTTATATAGGTTCCACGTCATTTCCAATGATCTTGGTATAATTATAAGAATTTTACACCAATTATCAATCGCATAAGAAGTTGCCAGAAGAAAGTTGTCAATGATCTTGCTGAAATCATCAGAATCTTGCACCAATTATCACTCGGATAAGATCTAGCTAGAAAAGAGGTTTCTAAAGTAAAATTGTGTGTGGTTTTTAAAGTAACGTTGTGTGTTTTAGAAAATGCTGTCTACAAACTTTAAGTTGTGATGATTGATGAACAATCTTTTCAATTTTAATATAATCTTATTAAACTTGGATATATGCACATAGTTTTTAAATATTTGAAGTCAATATTTTTTTGGTTAAAGAATTTAAAATTTAATGAAAATACATAATATAAATTGAACTAATTAAATTGAAGTCAATATTTTATAATATTTGGTAGATCAATATTTGATAATATTTGGTAAATCGAAAATCATGTTGGAAGCGAAATGTGGTAAACCCCTATATACTCACATCAAACTAATTCTTAAATTATAACAAATAAAATAATCCTTAAAATTTGAGACATTTTATATGATTAAATGCGACTAATATTTTACATTACATTAATGTAAAAACGCCAGGTCTAGGTGATACAATTTTTTTTTTTGAATTTAGGTCAAATCCGGCTTACACTAGTGCAAAACTGGATTCTTGTTATTATTAATTTTTCTTTTCTTGCAAGCAAAGCAATTTGAGAACAAAGAAAAAAAAGAAATACACTCTGTTCTTGTCTGTATTTTCCCTGAATCAAATTCATTACTAGATTAATGGCTTAGGTTATAAGACACAACTCGTTTTCTTTTTCAAGAGTAAAGAAATCTCAATGTTGTTTTTCATCTACATTTTCTATTATTTGAAAGGCAAATCTGGTAATACCAGGCTAAGTTAATGTTAAATTTATATTAGTGTTTGTTTTTAATAGTATTGATGTAGATGGAAAATAATAATTGGACAAGGCTTTGGAAAGGTCTCGGTTTTAGCATCTTAAACATTATAATGGGCCAAAATGATGCATGTCGACCCAATTGAAACATATTTGGACCGTTCCAGTATTCGTTTAGGTTTTAGTCTTTGACATGTAACCCGGATTTTGGTTTGATTTCAGTTTGGACCCGTAACCGGCTCCTAAAACCGGTTTTGATCGGCATCATCTCTGTCCCTAAAAGCAATATCAGCTGATAATCCATTTTTGATTCGTTTGGTATTATTGAATCAACTCCATTTATTTAAACATGCGATGGGAACAACATAACATTATTAAGCATAGAAACATAAAACCCTCAAAAACCAAGAAAAACTCCCATAGGGTCAGTTTTCTTTGGCCAATTTATCTCCGAGGGGGAGATCGTTAGCTTCCTCTTGATCATGTCTTTGTTGCATCTTCTTCGACCTTGTCACTATTCATCAGCTGAGATAATCTCTCGGCAACACTCAACCTAGTCCTAGGAGACGCAGCTTCCGTTCCAATGATAAACTCAAGAACTGCCTCTGCCAACAACTTGTTTTCGATCACCGCTTTTCCCGTTTCAGGAATGTTATCGTCTTTCGAAAACGCAATCTGCAAAAGCATTTTAAAGTCACAACAAAGAGATGTCATAAATATTTCAAAGCTATCACGTATGTACTAATAAATACTGTTTCAAACATCAATTGCGTTTACACCTAAACAATGTCAAGAAAACAATTTCTTACATGTTTAAAACGCCATTTCTACATTACCGTTTATATGTAATAATGTAAACAAACAAATTTTTTTAAAGATATTAAAAAAAACATTATCCTTGCAAGAGGTTAACACGCAAGTAGAGCATCCCATGTTCCATTTGCCTTTGACAATTGTATTTATAAGAAGTTGTGAAGGCATCAAGTACCGTAAGAGAGCCTTCAGGGGAGAGAGCGAAGAGGATTGAAGCACCACGAGGGAACTTTTCGTCCTTGAAGACTTCCAAGAACCTCTCCACTGCTTTAGCCTCAGAGTCTGTGTAAATCCCTAACGATTTCCATATCTCCACAAAGGTCCCCGTTACTGTCTGTGAATATAGTTGTCCCGGTAAAGGCACTCTCATCGTCACCTTAATGAATTTCTCAAAGGTACCTAATAAAGAGCAAAACAGTCCCATAAAAATTAAGAAAAAGGTTAACATAATTAAACAAAGTTGAAACCCTTTTGACTTTATTCCAACGTGTCACGTAAGTAAGTGGTGTAAGGAAGCACCTGTGACGACTTCACGGAAGAAAGGGACGGATTCCATTAACTCCTCCGTCGTTTTACCTTTCCACTTAACGGAGAGTAACGGGACGGCCACAGGATCTAGGTAAACTCCGAAGAAGGTGATGATCACAAACTTATCTCCTAGAACATCAATACCTCGCACACCTGCGTATGTTAGCAATAACAAATAATTTTTTTAAAAAAAATGGCGGAGGATAACGTGTTTTTAAATTTTAAGTATTTTTCCGAACCTGCGCCACCGAGGAAGAGAGGGTTAGAGGAAGCGGGTGAGATGACGGACGGTGGAAAATTCACGGAATCAACTTGAAGATTCGTGACGGAGGGTAACTGTAACTGAGAGCCGGAAGAAAACATGGTTTGAGTTTGGGGTTTAATTAGGTAATTAGAATGATTTGTTGATGATGATGTTTGATGATAATAATGAAAATAGCTTTATTGGGTTTGGGTAATTATAAAGAGGAGGTTGATAGCAAAAGTTAGGTTAATTGTTAGTTAGCATGTGGTGTTACGCGCTTCTGTCCCTTAAATGTTTGAACTTCAGTATGGGTGTAGAAACTTTAGAGCTCATTTCACACGGGCTTGGTTTACAGTAATGTGGTTTAATGATAACCAATTAGTTTATGTTTTCTATTAGTTTTGTAAAATAATAAAGAGTAAAATATTCCCCTTGTTTCTAGGCATCACCAGATAAATAAGCAGTGGCATAATAACTGTTTCTAGGTCACAGATTAGATGTTTTGTACATGATAAAAAGTTATTGATGAAAAAAATCTGAAAATAATCATGATAAATACAAGTTATTAGAAATTAAAAATTAGGATAACAAGAATTTTTATTCATAAATGAGTATTTTTCAGAATTTTCATCAATAACCTGTATTTTTAAATAAATTTTTAAAAAACTGCTTTTTTTAAAAGTTTTTCATTTTTATGTAGAAAAATTCTAGAATTTGGATTATGATTTACAAATTAGGATAACAAGATTTTTTTGCTGATAGATGAGTGGTTTTTCAGATTTTTTCAGCAATAGTTTGTATTTTTTAAATAAAATTTTCAAAACCTACTATTTTATTTAAAAATACAAGATATTGATGAAAAAATCTGAAAAATACTCATTTATTAACAAATATTCTTGTTATCCTGATTTCTAAATCATAATCCCAATTCTATAATTTTTCTGTATAAAAATGATAACTTTCCAAAAGTAGCAGGTTTTGAAGAATTTATTTAAAAAATAAGCTATTGATGAAAAAATCTGAAAATATTCATTTACCAACAAATATTCTTGTTATCCTGATTTCAAAATAACTATCCCAAATATATAATTTTTCTATATAAAAATGAAAACTTTCCAAAAGTAACAGTTTTTGAAAAATTTATTTAAAAAATACAAGCTATAGTTGAAAAAAATCTGAAAAAATTATCATTTATCAACAAAAATTCTTGTTATCCATAATAAAAAATCTAGAAGTTTTCTATACAAAAAAAGAAAACTTTCCAAACATAGCAGGTTTTGAAAAAATTATTTAAAAATACAAATATTGATGAAAATTTCTGAAAAACACTCATCTATCAACAAATATTCTTGTTATCTTGATTTCAAAATCACAATACCAAATCTATAATTTTTCTATATAAAAATGAAAACCTTTCAAAAATAGTAGGTTTTGAAAAATTTTATTTTAAAAATACAAGTTATTGATGAAAAAATCTGAAAAATACACATCTATCAACAAAAAATATTTTTATCCAAATTTCTAAATCATAATCCAAAATCTAGAATTTTTCAATATAAAAATGAAAACTGTCCAAAAATAGCAGTTTTTGATAAATTTATTTAAAAATAAATTTATTTAAAAATACAACTATTGATGAAAAATTCTGAAAAATACTCATTTATCAACAAAATTTCTTGTTATCCGAATTTTTAATTTCTAAATCATAATCCCAATTCTATAATTCTTCTATATAAAATTGAAAACTTTCAAAAAGTAGCAGGTTTTGAAAATTTTATTTAAAAAATACAAGCTATTGCTGAAAAAATCTGAACAAACACTCATCTATCAACAATCTTGTTATCCTAATTTGTAAATCATAATCCAAAATCTAGAATTTTTCTACATAAAAATGAAAACTTTCCAAAAATAGCAGTTTTTGAAAAATTTATTTAAAAATACAAGCTTTTGATGAAAAATTCTGAAAAATACTCATTTATCAACAAAAATTCTTGTTATCCTTATTTTTAATTTCTAAATCATAATCCCAATTCTATAATTTTTCTATTTAAAAATGAAAACTTTTCAAAAATAGCAGATTTTGAAAATCTTATTTAAAAAATACAAGATATTGATGGAAAAATATGAAAAATACACATCTTTCAACAACAAGTCTTGTTATCTTAATTTCTAATAAATCATAATCTTGAATCTATAATTTCTGATTTAAATATGAAAACTTTCTAAACATAGCAGTTTTTGTAAAATTTAATTAAAAATTCAAGCTATTGATGAAAAATTATGAAAAAAAAATACTCATCTATCAACAAAAATTCTTGTTCTCTTAATTTCTAAATCATAATCAAAAATCTAAATTTTCTATATAAAATGAAAACTTTCCAAAAATAGGAAGTTTTGAAAAAAATATTTAAAAATAAACAATTTTGATGAAAAATTCTGAAAAACACTCATCTATCAACAAATATTCTTGTTATCCTAATTTCAAAATCACAATAACAAATCTATATTTTTTCTATATAAAAATGAAAACTTTCCAAAAGAAAAGATTTTGAAAAAAATATTTAAAAAATACAAGCTATTGATGAAAAAAACTGAAAAATACTCATCCATCAATAAGTATTCTTTTTATCCCGATTTCAAAATAAAAATTCCAAATATATATTTTTCCATATAAAAAAAGAAAAATTTCCAAAAATAGCAGGTTTTGAAAAATTCATTTAAAAAATACAAGTTATTGATGAAAAATCTGAAAAATACTCATTTATTAACAAATATTCTTGTTATCCTGATTTCAAAATAACTATCCCAAATCTCTAAATTTTCTATATTAAAATTAAAACTTTCCAAAAATAGCAGGTTTTGAAAAATTTATTTAAAAAATACAAGCTATTGATGAAAAAATTTGAAAAATACTCATATATCAACAAATATTCTTGTTATTCTGATTTCAAAATAAAAATCACAAATCTATAATTTTTCTATATAAAAATGAAAACTTTCCAAAAATAACAGGTTTTGAAAAAATAATTTAAGAAATACAAGCGATTGATGAAAAAATACTCATTTATCAACAAATATCCTTGTTATGATTTCAAAATAACTGTCCCCAAATCTATAATTTTGTATATAAAAATGAAAACTTTCCAAATCTATAATTTTTGTAAATAAAAATGAAAATTTCCAAAAATAGCAGGTTTAGAAAATTTTATTTAAAAAATACAAGCTATTGTTAAAAAAAAAATCTGAACAAATACTCATCTATAAACAAAAATTCTTGTTATCCTAATTTCTAAATCATAATTCAAAATCTAGAATTTTTCTACATAAAAATGAAAACTTTTCAAAAATATCAGTTTTTGAAAAAAATATTTAAAAAAATACAAGCTATTTATGAAAAAGTCTGAAAAGTACATATCTATCAACAACAAGTCTTGTTATCTTAATTCTAGGTTATACCAAAGAGAACCATTGACTAGGATGTATTAATAAGCCTTAATTTTATTATACTATACTTAAGATTAGATCAGTACAGTGCAGGACAGGTTAAAAATGAAGAAAATGTTTTTGCTTAACACGTTTAGGAGTATTTGACTATTTCATCCTGTCAGATTATCTCTTATATACTAAAGCGCAAGTCGCATCACCAATCTAAAACTAACATGTGGAAAATCTATTTAAAAAAATTGAAAAATACAAAAAAGTAAAACACGTTATCAAAACAAAATATGGAAGTTTGAAAAAAAAGACAAATAACCAACCTTTTACGATTATTGGTAAAGCAATTTTTATGAATTTTTCTTTTATGAATTTTTCTTTGCATCTCTTATTTTTATGGAGTCTAAATATAAACTAACAATTTTCTTATTTTTCTCATCCTTTATATAGTAAAGCACAAATCACATGGCCAATAAAATTCTGACACATGGTATATATTTAAAATTTTGAATTAAAAATACAAATTCACAAAAAGCTTTTTGTAACAGAACCGTTATTTATTAAAATAACTGATTTCTATTATTTTTACATATAAATCAAGATAAACTAAAAATCAATAATATATTTCCCACTACTTCATGATCTCAAAATTTGAAACCGTTAAGACTTTCTCTTTACAAAATTTGACTCATGATGCTATCAATTCTTCTCAGTCTGCAATTGCTCCACTGACTTTTTCTATAATTTCAATCTCTAACAAGACAGATCGATGACTTCTAATTATTGTATCAACATTGTCATCAGGACTACAATTCTATGTCCAGGTCGGCATGTCTCCGGCTAAACAGTGGCAGCAATACTCTTTTTTTTTTTATCAAAACATGCAGTGGCAGCAATACTCTTAAAAGAACATCTTGGGAAGTTGGCAGATGAAGTTAAAATTCAGGTTAGTGAAACTAATTACATACGCTCAAACTCTTCAATACTTAAATCATAATTTATGTCATGTTGATTTTTTTCATGAACCTTTTTTCTTTTATAACCTACTTATGATTTTTTTTTCCTTTTTCTCTTTTGGATATTGGTAAAAGCTACATATTTTTTTATGCAGATATCATGATAAAAAAAGGTAAACTACACAAATTAGGTCACTGCCATTTTTTAAATTGACTAGATTAATTCTCGATATGCTGGAAATTTTTTATTTGTTGTGATGGTGATGATTTCAGAGAGGAAAGTAACAACCTCACTAATAAACTTGAGAAGCACCACAAGAGGAAGAAAAGAAAAATGTGGTGATAACTAGAAGCAAAAACAAACTGGGCTTAAGAAACTCAAAGTGGTAGAGGAAACAAAAAGGAATCTCATGTCTACTTTCTAGATCACGGCCTAATCTCAGGTTGGTTTTCCTTATTTTATACATGTTTTTATAATTGTATAGAGATAATACTTTTGTTTACTTTAGGAATTAGGAGTAATAAACACATTTGATTTTATTTTTTCTTATATAGTGTTACCTAATTCTGTAGAGTCCCGTAAATATACAACTTGCAATGACACATTGAGAAGAACTAATAAACTACAAGAGATAACGTCAATATTCTACAAAAATATTGTTTATATCTAACTGTTTTTTACGAGAGCTATGGTTTTCCTGAATTTTATCTCTAATACTAATATTTTGTTGGTTTTGAAAAAGTGAAATCAATCTTTTATCTTGATATGTTGGGTCTATATTGAAGTGCTGTAAAATATAAACAATAGACTATTTATTTCTTTAACTTTATCAATAATAACCCTTATAATAATAACCATGTTTCTATTAATAAAGTTTCTTTAGAGTTAAAAATAAAATAATACATATTGTAGGAAATTTTACATATTTATTAAAAAATATATGTTTACAAATAATAATGCCCGAGAGAATACTAGTAATTAATAAATTGTAATAACTTGTTAATTTGACTTTTTATTGCATCATTCGTCTGTCTTTTTTTTTTTTACTAAAGACTTTTAAATTTAAATAACACAAGTGTTTTACATGATAATGCTATCAAACCTTATTGCGGGATAAAGCTTGCATGAACATTCTTCTTGATAGCTAAAATCTATATGTATGAAGCAAAGATTAGTAAAACCATAGATGAAATGAGAAAGTAGTTTAGCGAGTAGACCCACTACCACGATGACCACGTTTCCTTCTTCCTCGTTGTGTTATTTGATAGGAAGTTTTGTCTCTCTCCAGGTCCCTTGTCAAGCCTAGTTAATATAATAAAAAGTTAAATATTTTCAAAACAGTCATGCGTCAAAATAGTGTCTTCAGATTTTCCATCGACATTTTTGCAATCAACTCTAGGCTGTTTTCCATCCGCCATGGTAATATTGATTCCATTCATGAGGACATCTTTACAACGTGTGGTTGCACTACAATCAATCTTTATAGCATTCTTTTTCGACGTCGTTCCAAGAAAATCAATAAATTTTATATTGCTAATCGCCACAGCTGATTTCTGATGAAGATAAATAATATACATTTTCAGTTAAGACATACATCAAAAATATATACATATTTTGTAGAGATTATTTACCTCCGCAGAGTAGACACGCCCTTTATCTATATATTGTTGATCAATTATAATTGGATTTTTTGCGTTAATGAGTGTGATGTTTTCAAAGCTTATGTTTCTTGCATATCCTTGTCCACCCTAGAAACAAAAACAAAATATAAATTTAATGCATACTTATCAATATCACTAGTTTGGGTGAAAATGAGTATACCGGCCATGTCTTGATTCTAGCTCCATTCATTGTCTGATTGAAAGTGCATTGAGTCACTTGAACATCACTAACTGCAGCGCTGCCTCCATTGACTCCTAAACTTCCCACACTGTTATCCAGTTATATGAAAATCAATAAACTCTTTCCAGTATATTTAGCAAGATAGCCTCTCTCTCTGTTCAAAAAACTCTTTCGTTCAAAAAAAAAGCCTCTCTCTCTGTTCACAATAGATGATGATGTAATCTAATAACTGAATTAATACCATTAGTTACCTTATTCCATGACCAGGTCCACAATTAATCCTTGTAATGTTGATATTTGTATTCCCCGTGTTGATTGCTATACAATCATCTCCTGATGATTTAGTGATTGAAATTCAAATGACTCTTGTGCCATTTTATGATATTCTATATATTCTATTACAAAGATCTCCACAAGAAATAGAAAATGCATTAAACTAACTCTATCTCTATGCATGTTGTAAGTAAAGAAAGCCATATATGAGTTAGATACGTACCAGTTTGAATCGTAGAGTCAAATATGTTGACGTTAGTCGAGCGACTTATATCAATCCCATCTGTGTTGGGACTATCCTCAGGTGCAAATAGACGTACATTCGATATTGCAACATTTGTGCATGCTGCGATTGATATATGGTTTTTTGGACTATCAACCGAGGTTATTCCGCTTATACTTAAGTTGTCACATTTACTAATATGCAATGACTGCAAGAAATAATATAATTTTTAATAGCCAGTTTGTAGAAATCACAATGCATAATTAATATAGTAGATCTACTCACTGTAGGTCGTTGAGAAGCTTTCAAATTTTGCTGAAAAAGAAGAGAATGTCCATGAAGTTACGATGATTGTAATATACTAGGAAAAGTATTAAATTAGTGATTTAGCAAACTCTCACTTCCCAAAAGGATGAACCACGACCATTAATCGTTCCTGAACCAACAATCACTAGACCAAGCACCGCTGAAAATTTGATCCACATTCGAGAATTGGGGTTGGACCATGCTTCTTTGTTGCTAGGCGCGATAATGACGCCTTCCAACTTCAAATATAGAGAAAAAACCCTAACTTTTATTGTTATTTATAGTATATACATAATTGTATATATATATCAATCTAATTTACAAATTAGTAATCTACATACCTGAACTTTTGTATTGCTAGACCTACATGGACCGTTGAACACAATAGGTTGAATTAAAAATGTTCTCCCAGCAGGAATAAGAAGTATGCTTATGTCTCCTCCTCCGCCACATGCCGCGTTCCACGTTTTCACAAAAGCCTTGACACAAGCAATTTTATAAAGATAAATAAATAGCAAAAACGTCAAAAAATAATATTATTTAGGTTTACAAAAAATTGTCTGATGAAAAATCAGCCATATATTTTTGCTATAGTAAAAGAAACTCTCAACTATAATTTACGTTTGAATCATCAGTTTGACCATCTCCGGTGGCATCAAAATCGAGTACGCTGTAGTTTTGACTGTTTACAAGACCAAAACAGAGAAAAATTACCGAGACCGAAAAACGTAGAATAATTTCCTATAAAAAACAAGACAAAATGTTAGAATAAGTAAGTAGTAAGAGAAACAAAAAATAATAATATTAATTTGATATGTACCATCCTGAAGTGGTGACGATAATATTTGAATTGTGTTATTCACTTATTCATCAGGTACACGATGATGTGTATCTACGCACATCGGAACCGTGTCTATTATTCTGCCCTTGCATGTATATAAATTGTGCTATACATCTCCGTCTTATTATAGTTTGGATCGTAAATCGAATATGTATAAATTAATAGACACGTTTTATTTATGATACAAGATTCTAATATGTGGCTGTGTTTCACAAGATGTCGACGCAGGGAAATAGAATTTGATTTTTAATCTTATAAATCATACAAAACTAAAGAAAAAACTAGAAGAACATAAATGAAATCTCATGAAATTGATTTAAAGTAAATATAAAAAATTTCAAAAACTTCCAAAAATATGAAATTTCCCAAACATTTCACATCTTTAACAGGAACGAAAACTTATACCTCACTATTAGTGAGTAACTAAAAATCCAAAAACAGAAATAAATCCTTGTGAACTGGGAATAAGATTCAAAAAATTCGACAATTTTGAAAATTTTGAAAATTTAATATAACTAAAAATGGTAGAAGGCTTTCTGTTTTATATGGTTGAGATTTGCAAAAATAGTCTAGACGTGTCGCTTTCAGTGTTCTTTTGCCAAAGATTCCGGCCCGGAATAAATGGTGGTGATGGGAACAACAGAAAATAATGGAATCGTTCGTGGAAATTTTCTGTTTTCAATATTTACTTAATTGTAGTTATAGTGATATTCTGGTTTCCAGTTACTAAAAATATCACTATGAAAAAATAAAAATAAAATATCACTATGGTTTGTGGGTGTAACAGGGGTGGGTAAAAAACAGAACCAAACCAATGAAAGCAAGTTGTTATTATATTTTATTTAATGATAAGGATTGAAGAAGCCATCACACAATAATCTAAGAATCAATAAACATATAATAAAAATGGCCAGGCATGATATTGGAGTTCCATGTTATGTATTTGGAGACAAAGTGGCAGTAAAGCAGAGTCACAGATGCCTTCTTAGTTCATTGTGTCTTTTTGTATTTTGGAGCTTGAACCAATTTGAAAGCTGGTTCTAAACATTAACCAAATGGCAAGTTGTTGCTATAAGTAAGTAACGCTAAGATATATGACATTAATAATAACTATTTTATATAATCCAGGTCTTAATTAATAGTCAACAGATATTAGTCACCACCCATTTCCCCTAAACTGAGCAGTGAGCACAACTCCAATAATAAAATGCATAGTTGAACCTAGACCTGGGAAAAATAACCGGAACCGAAGAACCGAACCGGAATCGAACCGAAATACCTGAAACCGGAACTGGACCAATACCTTCAAATATCCGAACGGTTCCTATATTTTTATATCCAAAATAACCGAACCGAACCGAGAACCGAACGGGTACCCGAATATATAAAAATATTATGCATATAACATAACTAAATATATATTTTTAATTTAAAATTCTATTAAAAGTATATGAAAATAGTTGAAAATAACTAAATTATTATAAAGATCCGAACTACCCGAAAGTATCCAAAACTATCCGGATAGTTTTATCCGAAATTTCCAAAGTAATCTGAAATATCTAAAGTAATCCAAAATATCCAAAAAAATTATCTAAATCATCCTAATTATTTGATATTTTACCATAAATAACCGATATTTTATCCAAATTATCTGAAATATCTGAACTATCCGAACCCGAACCGGACTCAAATGAGAACCGATTTTTTTTCCGGTATTTTTCGGTTCCTGCATTTACTATCCGAACCAAACCGAACCCAAAACTATATGAACAGAACCGAACCGAAAATATGTCAAGTAGTAAATGAATCTTCTAACCCCTTACCCGAACCAACCGAACTATCCGAAACCCGAAATACCTGAACCGAACCGATACCCAAAATACCTAGGCCTCTTGAACCTGCTTCATAATAGCATCGATACTGGATTCAATTTAGTTTATCAATTGCTTACAAGTGCCTCATAAAAAAAACTCTTCTATTATTTTAGTACATGCATAATTATACAGTAGTCAACCCAGCAGTAAATTTCAGAATTTACAGATATATATATATATATATATAATGTATTTAATATTTGGATAAATATATAACTTTTTGAAACATTAAATAGTTTTCTCCCACACGGCTTTTAATTCAGTTTTTCCTTTTTTCATTCAAGAAGTTGGTCAAATGTTTGTTGTTGTTTTTTTTTGCTTAACGCATTTATATATAACAAAAAATATACATGGTTGGCTCAGAAGAAAAGTAGTGAATAGAGATGACATATACGGTCATATAAGGGATTAAATCAAATAGTGTTCGTATTCACAAACTTCTAACAAGTTTATATTTTTATACAAATTTAAAACCATATAACATGGGCAAGTTGCTCGTTAGCGTGACATGAGCCAATAAATAGAGAATTTCTTTCTTTTTTAACGCTGATTTATTACGATCTTACAATTATCATCGTAGACAAAAAGTATACACTCCAATTCTGGGGATGATGATGATAATGCACCACATATGTAGGTTTAGAAATATATACACATGCTCCAGTTTTATTTTATTATTATTCTTTTGTTTATCTTGTTTGCTAAGATTTAAATTAACGTGTAACTCTACACAAAACTTTTAGGAAAATGCGGTTAACTCTTTTCTATAATAATTCCATCTCTACAAAACTTGTTCTTTTTACACAAAATATACAAACTCTTTTATCATTGTTTTATTGAGTAACAATGTTCAAAAGAGACGCTCTATGTTGAATAAGTCGTCTTGACAAGTAACTTAACTCATCCATAATTGCTTCAAGGCTCACACTAAGCATAGCTAATCTCCCCAGCATCATTTTCACATCAATGACTTTTGCAGTCTTCTTACCGATGATTCTTCCATACAAAGAACGGATCATTGAGTTATCTACGCATCCAACTTCACCATTCTTCTTCTGGTTCTCACCCGAAGAAGAAAGAAACTGCAAGAGAGACTTGAAGATAGAGATCGTCGATGTGTTTGATTGCCTTAGAATGTTGGACACCATAGAAACATGTTGATCAAGAGTTTTGGACTGTTTGATCAACGGACACTTTCTCTTTGCTTGTGTTCTTGCAAGGGATTTAAGTTGTCTACTCGCTGAGTTCTTGAACTTCTTCTGAAAGCTAATGAAAGCTTGGATCTCTGACTGAATCATCGAGATAACTCCTCCACGTCTACGTAGAGTGGATTGAAGATCTTGGATTCGCTCCAAGAATGTTCCTATCAAGTCTCTTGTGAAGTCAGACACATCGAGTAACAAGATGGACTCATCAAGAGATTCTTCAACAAGTTTTGCGTTGTGAGAAAGGCAAAGAGCTTGTTGGCCTTGAGGAGAACTAATGACTTGTTGATTAACAAAGTCGTAGAGCTCGACTAGCCGGGCAAGTTGGATTCGAGAAGAAGCTGATGAGGAAGAGTTTAGAGCTTGAATATTTTTCACCTCTTCTTCAACTCTCTTTGCTTTTGGATGGATTAGTCTTGTAGGCAAACTAATAGACCTAGTCTTTGCATAGGAAGTTGATGCTGCCATCTTGTTTTGGCTTCAAAAGAAGATGAAAGTTTAAAACAAGTTTTGGTGTGTGAAGGTTTAGAGACTCCAAACATATATATAACATATGAAAATTCAACAGATAAATCTAAAAGAACCTTTTATAAGAATTTAATGTAAGAGCAAATGGGCATGTGTTAAAACCTTATAATAAAATTAGAATTTGCATAATTATCTCCTTTTGATTAATTTAATAATCTCTATGCGGTCATGAAGCCAGCAACGTCAAGCTCTCTTGATTATTATGATTATCTTGTCTCTTCTTGCGTCCTACATCATCGCTGGCAAACTCAAAAGTCTGTTGCATCAGGAAAAAACACGACAGCACAGAGAAACGTTTTCCAATGAGATATTTATATCAAAAAAATATTGACACAAAGAAGAAAGCTAAGAATCTAGGGTTTTTTTAAAACAATAAGAGTAGTAAGAGAATCTTGTTCAGTAAGGTCGTGGAACGATTCATTTCCTACTCATATGTGTATATATCTACGTAGACTTACTATTATCTTAATAGGAGACAAGGAGACACCAGGTGTAATAAACAAAAGAGAGAAGAAATAAACAAAACAAAGGAATTTTAATTTTGACAAATGATTTAAGGGGAGTTATAAAAATGAATAGAGTATTACCACAATGTTGACCACTTGTCCTTTGTAAATCTTCACTAATTGATCCGTTGAACATTGTCCCTTCTTTAGGCTCTCAATGATTAGCAATTTAATTACACTGAAACGTCATAGTACTCTGCACTTGGGCTACTTAGTGTTAAAATAAATATTGTTCTTTACTTTTGAGAGGGTAGTTAATGAAGATTACAGTATCACTTCCATCTTCACATGTACAAAGAGAAAACAACGTAACAATATTTGATCTGATCAGATATTGCTGTCTGATTTACCAAAGAACATATCAAATTTCAGACTTTAAGGTGAGATTTTAATATATATAAATTGATGTTTGAATTCAGATTCATTCACTCTGGAGCAAAGGATCATTTCTTGGTACGCAAGTATCTCGTCATTTGTAACTAATTAAGATTGAGAAGAAAGTTTTTGTTTGCAGAGAAGGTTATGAATACTTTTAAGGAGAGTATTGCAAACAGAATTTCTTTTTGTCTAATTCTGAGCAAAGAGACTAGTCCAAATCTTGTATTAAATAAACTTCAAATGACACAAACATCAAACAAAATATACATGAGGCTGATCCATTTTCTCTTTCTCTACAACATTTTGAATGTAAATTACTCTGCATGTCGGAAAGAGAAATGCGAAAACAGAGTTTGGTCGGATAGATATTAATATAGACTAAAACGACAGTGTTTTGAATGTCAGGTGGTTCTTTAAGTTCAAATGACAACATTCAGAACAACTGTAGTGCGGTACAAATATTAACAAAAACATATGTATAGATATCATAGATAGATATATATAGAAATTTTTGTTAGTCTTATGTTTGATTTAAACTCATTTCCAATTTGTTCAATTTTTTTATGGCTTCTTAATATTTTAAGATTATTATTTGTAGACACTGACAAAAGTCTGTGAACTTACCAGAAAATTAGAGAGTTTTTTTTGCTGAGATATCAATAAAGGAAAAAAGAGTTCAAATTACAAATCAAATTCAGAGTAAGAATTGAATTTATTTTATTGTTGTTTCTTTTTGTAATTAAAAATTAAGAATGAAAAATGTCAGGTCTCTCTTGCTTGCTATAGCTTTGGAGAATCTGACACAAGAAGAAAGTGTGCAGCAGCAGCTTCATACTTTGTTGCTATGTATCCGAACTTAGATGAGCTGTATTTTCTACGCACTCCTGTTAGTTTATCAGTCGCTGCCTTCTGATGCAGACTCACCATTTTTCTACTACATTCTCTGAGTTGGCTCTCAGAGTAGTGGCTGTGGAATTCACAAGTGCTGTTCCATTCGCTGAAGCCATGGATTGTACATTGAGCTGTGTACACTGCACTGGCTGCTAGTAACGATGGTGGATAACGAAGCATTTCGTAGTCCACGAGAGCCAGCTCCATCAAGAACGATGCCAAGATCTCGAGCTGTTTTCAATATACAAAGTTGGTTATAATTCATACATAGTTAGTGTTCTAAGAATCGGTTTAAGGCCGTGCATAGGCCTATTTGACAAATCGGACTTAAACAAAACGATTTTTCTAGACCGACTTCTGAAGAAATTGGTCTAAATGCCCATCTAATCAATAATCTCATATAAAGATAGTAATGGTGGCCTAGCGATTTTTTGAACATTGTACATAGTGTTTGATAGTTAACAAGCTATTTCAGTAGGCAAAAGATAGTTGTAAATTCATACCTTCTTGTCTGATTGAGCTGCCTTGAGGAACCTCTTCAAGAAAGGGTATTGTGTCGGTAACGACATGTTGAATTGCAAAGTATTAAGCATAATCTTCTCCTGCACATACACACATAAGCTTTGTTAAAAATCATATAAATGTAATCTTTTTCCGAAACAAAAACAAGAAATAATCTTATGAGTCATTACCATTTCTAAAACATCGTTTCTGGTATAGGCTTTGTCAGAGATGACAACTAAATCTTCAACAATAGGTACAGAAACCTCTTCGTACTTGCAAGCTAATAGCAAGGCAACTAAACCAACAAGCTGAAGCTTCTTTCTTACAACAGCTTGCTTGGATAAAAATCTATCTATAAGGTTCACTGTTAGATACAATGTCTCGTTCATTAGCTCGAATTTGTCATGTACCTGCAACAAACATTCCAATTAGCCTCCATTATATAAAAACCCATTGCCAATGAGTTTCAAAGTATATACCTCGATGAGCCAATCGATAAGTATAGCTCTCATTTTGTCTGTTATGTCAAACTGTTGCTCCATGTAATCTTGAGGAACACAACTAAACCTCTGCACAAGATTACCAGAGTCTCAGACAAGAAGTCTTTAAACTTATAAAACCAACTAAACCTCTGCACAATATTGCCCTTTCTTTCTTTATAAAATATAAATAAATAATAAAAAGTGGTTAAATGTTGATTATCATTTTATAATAAAATATAAAATATTAATAACAGTTAAATTTTATTAATTAAGATTATTCATTTCAAAAAAAAACTCATACCTCGTTTTTTCTGTAGAAGTCGTGTAGATCTTGGACATATTCAACGACTGCAAGAGGGTTGTGTGCGTCGTCTACATCAATATCCAAAACAGGTTCTTGTTCCTCCTCCTCCATCTCAACTTCTTCCTCCTGTCCGAAATTGAAATTTCATTTAGAACTCAAGGCTAAAGAGAATCTTTTTTTTTTAAATGATTATTAATTAAATACCATTGGATCAGATTCTATGTAAGGTTCCTCTAATGACATTGGCATAGGTTGGTCCAATGTAGCTGCTTCCTCTTCCTCTTCGTCTTCATCGATGAATATACAATCACCAAACGCGTTCCCACTTGGAACCGATGGTTTCAGTTTCTTTGTCTCTTCTTGAGATCTGCACAAATTCAAAAAAGAGTCTCAGATCTTTTTTTAAAATAATTAATAATAAAAAAAAGAGATGAGCTTTGTGATTGAGAGAGAGAGGTAAGTGATTTACTCAGACAAGCCTCTTCTCTTGTTAACAACGCAAGGATTAACAAGGTTCTGGTTAATTACAGACAATGCTCTCCTGTTCTGTCTTTTCATCTCTAAACCGAACTTTGTGCTTCTTCTCGTTTCATCTGAGATAAAAAAAAAAAAAAAACACAACACAACATATTAATGTCAGATTGTCTCTTCGTGTTGAGACCTCTAATTATCAGATCTTTTAAAACGTGTTTAGCTAAACTACCTTGAAGAATCGCTGTAATGGGTTCTTGATTAACCATGTTTTAATATCGACTTGAGAAGAAAGCTCAAAACCCACTACAGAGAACTCTGGAGTAAGAAGATGAAGAGCATCAAACGAAGAGGATCTCTCTGTCTGTTCACGTCTGATGCAATTGGATCCTGACGAGTCAGAGAGAAGCCATGATATAAGAGAAAGATTCAAAGGAAATAAGGATAAATTAAATTTTTAAAAGGAAGAAAATAAAACTTTAATTTTCTATTTTTTAATTATTATTAAAGAAAATAGCAACGGCTAGGTGATTAAGATGACCGTTGGTTCATGAAGGAAACGATTTGCTTCTAACTCTGAGTCTAAGCTAACGGTAACTTTTTTTGGTTAGAGAAGAAGGCACATGTGGCTCTCTTATTTCAAATTTTATTATTCCTCTTTGTTTTCTTTGCCTTTTTCAGACAAAGAAGGCTCGTTGCCACTAGCCTCTCTCCTAGGCGCGTTTGTAACACACTTAAAGTCAACATATTCAATTATTAAATTCTTAATCTTAGCTCAGTAATCTGTAGAATTATTCTTACCGAGAATTATGCTGACCCTGTAATAAGTGTTTTGCCATTGGTAAAATTAGCATTCATTTTGTTTTGTTGAAAGTTTTCATATTCAATTTGGAGATATCTTAAATTTAGGCTAGACTATTTCAATTGAATTCTGAATTCTATTCTCCATAGAATGATATCATGTAGAAAGTTATTAGGTTTCCATTTTGTTATTCAATGGGTAATAATGACGTATCTTACATATTTGAATTGTAGATATTTTGTATCTGTATTTATTTAGAAAACTATTAAAGTTGAATTACAGTCTAGATACTCTTGAAAATAATTATTCAAACATATGTTTCATACATATTTATAAACCTGGAAAATCCAACAAGTATATATTTTTACCATAGTAAAAGTGTTTGATATGTCAATAGAGTCTATTAGTCTGTAAACATAATCTTGACAGTGTTTACTATTCTTCATGCTTTGGCTGTTTCTAAATGTAACATTTTAAGGTGGAAACGTTAGGGATGAAAAAGCTTTTAAGACTATCCAATCTGAATTGAGATCTATTCTGATTTGTTGGAATTCTTTTGAATATTTGGTAATCTTTGGTCATAAGTATATGAATGGTGTATTGGCGTTGATAGAAAATAAATAAGTTTATTTGCCAGAAGTTTTAAGCGGTAAAGTAAAAAATAGTTTAAAAAAACATCAGTAATTGAAGATATGATCTGCTATTGAATATTAACTCTACAAAAGAACTAGTAAATTAGCGAAATTCAATTAACATATATTTACACCAATATGCATTGCATTTAGTAAATTAATTCAGATTAATTATTTCAGTAGTACTACTTTTACACCTCAACACATATAGTGTACATGACTACATGTTGACATTAACTGTAAATTATCAGTTTGTTAATGCAACTCTAAATCACTTTTTACTCGATACACTGCATTTACTAAACTAGCTTTAATTAATTATTGATACAGTGGTTATAATACTTTTCGCAGGTTAACAGGTGAACCAAGAAAAAAAAATAGATAGTACAATATGGTATGGCAATTAGTATTTGTGGATATATCATCACATACTTTCAAAAGCCTCCTTTCTGAGTCTTATTATGACACTGAAATCTAAATATCTATAGTTACGAGTGTAGATGGTAGTCTACTAGTATACATCAGTGTTCAAATTTTAAATAGAAAAATATATAGAATGTAATCAAATAAAGAGTAATATCACCATTGAGTAATAATAAGTAATAAATAGTATGATTATAAAAGACTTTACAAGTCACGTCACTGTCGGATGTCTCACATGCATATAATATGGGGATATTTAAAATTTGTTATTTAGTGCAACGATTATTGCAATCTCCATCTCCGGTCAGATCACAAAACACACTGGAAAAGAGAAACAGTTGCCGAAAAACAAGTCTCGTACTTTCGTTAGACGTTAGAGATGTTTGTGACTTGTGAATTCATGTGTCTCGTTAAGGTGTGTATGTATCATAATGGTTATAGTTAATGTTCTAAATCTGTTTCCCTCAAACATACTTAAATTTAGTAATACTTCTGAGCCAATACGAATTATAATAGATTTGTATTCAAATATAGTAGATATATGTTTGGACAACAATTAGTTAAAGAATCAGTTCAAAAAAAAAACAATTAGTAAAAGAAAATCACAATTTTCATGTAAATGACTATAACTTTAAGCTTTTATAAATAGACTTTTATTGAAGTATATTTGGTCCGATAGTTTGAATTTAAATTATAAAATAAAAAAAATCTACTGAAGCAACGTACAAGTCCTCCAATATTAATATGTTACTGGACCATAATCCGCACGCATCCGCGGAGTGAGTTCTTATAATAATGTTTGTTTATGAAATAATTTTAACATTTTGCAACACTACAATCTTTATCGTTTATAAAATGATGAATACAAATGTTGGTCTCTTAAATATATCATCATTGTTGAAAAGTTAACGTATTACATTTCATTTTAATTATTTTTAAGACTTCATATGCACAAAAGGAAATTAAGTTTTGCGGCTGACACAAATTACCAAAACCCAATAGGCAACATCAATTATATAATGACGAAAGGGGATTAGGTTTTCTGCTCTCGATTTGTTTACTATTGACTCTCCATAAGTGATTTCATTTTCTACCTCTATAGAATTGTGTTTTCATTCCCTGTTCGGAACTACGCTAGGCATTAGTCGAGCGGTAACCCTAGGCCTAGCGAGTTACCAAAAAATCGGAATTTAAGAGGGGTGTACTCGGCGCCTAGTTTTAGGTTCATATATTACGTATGTGAAGAATATCCATCTAGATAACACAGTCTAGTGGTCCTTGTCCCAGTCATTCTGTATAGGGGCGCGAGTTCGAGTAGGCAAAGATGCGTTTTGCATCATTTTTTTCTGATTTTAGGTTAATAAATGAGAAAATACAAATTTACCCTCATCTTCAACCTCTTCCCTGCGTTTCCAGATCTCAAATCTTTTGTTCTTCTTTTTTTTTTCTCGCTATTTCATAGGTTTTTACAACCGATTCTTATGAGTTTCACCTAAATATAGTAGATTCATGACCTAAACACTGATTTACCTCTTGAAATTTTGATTTTTGAAAGGTTTTTTGTTCCAGCGCCTAGGACCACCGAATACCTCCTCCTCGCCACGACAGCCTTCCGACCACCATCTAATCGGACGAGTAAACGGCCAGGCGGGCGAGTTTTTGAACAGGGGTTTCATTGATATGAGTTACGTTTCTTTTTTTAACTTCTTTTATGAATTCAGTGAATTACATAAGTGTCAATTAGAAAAAAAAGGCATATGTAAAAATTAATTTCACTCCATATACATATCTAAGAATCAAAATTTTGAAAAAAAATCATCGGCAAACTATATTAACAGATTAGTGTTCAAATCTAATATATCAAGTTGTTATAGAATATAAGTGCAAACTCGAAATATAAATGTTTGTCTAGTATATATTCACCAGCTCGGTCTAAGAACATCTAATTAGAACAACAAAACAAATTACTTATTTCACCAGTTCGGGTAATATCTGAATCCGAACGGGTAATATCCGAACCCGAATGAATATCCGAAGATAACCAAACATAAGTATATTTAACTCTATATTTCTAATTTATCTCTCGTTTTATTCAAAATATTTATATTAATGATTCTTATTGCTCAAAATTAGATAATATACATATAATTATGGACAAAATTATTCGCTACTCACTTAAAATACATATCAAGTTTTTGTTTCTTGCATTAACAAAGTTGCATCTAAATTTTCAAAACAACAACTAAATTAGTGTCTTTCTATTTTAAAAGTTTTATCTCAAAACCTATTAATAGTATAATCTTTAAAAAAAAAACATTTAAGTTAAAATATATTTTAAATACAAAAAAACTTAAATAATGAATAATTTATTTATTTTTCCTTCAAAATTTAAATATCTGAACCCGGCCCAAAATATCTGAACCCGAACATAAAATACACGAACCCGACTCGAAGTGTAGAAATACCCGAACGGGTTTTATACCTTTATACTGAAATATCCGATAGAAACACGAACGTGTATCCGAACGTCCACCCCTATGATATATGATCATTTGTATCTTGATTGAACAAAAAAAAAAAGTTAAACCATTGATCACAAAAATTTTAATGTGGGACTTTTACCAGTTTTAGTAATTTATATTCGTTTTTAAAAATTCAAAATATAACATATAAGAAAAAATCTAATTTTTTTACTATATGCTTAATGTGATTGTTTAATTTCTTTTAATAGTATAAAATTAAACAAAAAAGAAAGAGGTTAAAATTTTTTTTATCAAATATGTATTATTTATAATCATTAATTGTCATATATTAACCATATTAAGTAATTCTGTAGCTTTTATTTAAAAAAAGAAAAAATATTATTTTGTACACTATTAATTAATGTTTATATGGACCAACTTATTTTTTTAATAATTTCAAAAATCATTTTCGTAATAACACGTGGCTATGAAAACATGTTGTAATGCTTCAGGATTAATATTCAGGGGATAACTGGGATTATTATGTCATGCGCATGTGAAAAATAATTTTGGTGACATGTACGTCTGTGTACAACACCGCAAACCCTTCACGGGTAAATGAAATACGAGGATGTTCTTAGCGAAAATGGAATACGAGGATGAGATGCAAGAATTAACTTCAATAATGGTGTGGTTTATTGGTGAAAATGTGAACAATTGTCCACATCCAAACCATAACTGAAACATAATATTTTCATCACTCCTCACTTCATACTCTTTCCCAAAATCTAAAAATGAATCATTTCTTTTTGTTAATTAGTATGTAATACAACACAAAGAATTCAACCCTATTTCTGGGTTCGATTCCCCTTGGCCACCTGAGACGCTTTAAGTGGTAAGAAAACGCGGATCCTGTGGACTTCATAGTGATTAGTCATTGGGCCTAGAAAGCATTTGAGATCACACAACGATTATTAAAAAAAAAAGAAAAAGAATTCAACCCTATTGTACACAAAACACAAATAATATGTTCGCCAAACACATTATAGTTACTCTCATCTTAAAACATAAAACCAAAGACTCTTTTTTTTTTTTGTAACACAAACCAAAGAGACTCTAAAACCTTATTGTGCGTTGAAAAAAACAACATCATGATCATCATACAACCATTTTATTTCTTTATTCCAGACCGTCTACGCTGACGTTCAGCTCCGGCTGCGCGAACTCGATACCAATACTAATAGTGACGTGGGGAGGAATAAGAAGAACTAGCACCGGCCGAATTAGTGGAAGAACGGCCTGGGACGACGTTAATGCACTGGATGTTTTCGAGTACGTCCAGTACTTCTTTCATGTGAGGTCGGTTTTTCGGGTCTGGTTCGGTACAAGAGAGTGTTATACGTCCCAATTCGGTCACCACCTTGGATGAGTATTGACCTTTGATTCCTTTGTCTATTATTTGTTTCACTTTGTGTTTGCTTGAGAGTTTAGGTCTTAACCAGTCGAGTAGACTCTCTTGTCCGCGAGGCCGTTTTGGGTCACACGCTCTTAGTCCGGTCAGTACTTCCAGTAAGACCACACCAAAGGCGTATACATCACTTTTAACGTATAAATGGCCTGAAAGTGAAGAAAAATAAACCAACCGGTGAGTTTATTATTTAGTCATCAAAAAAAAAATCTTGAATGATTAATATCAGCGAGGTAGAAGAGACTAGTACTTGACAACGTAAAATCTAAGGTTTTGTCAAAGTCCATAACTGTTTATTATAGTAAATCAGTGACAATTACTAACGAACTACTCCCTCCGTTTCAGAAAGATCCACGTTTTAGAAAAAAAAAAATTGTTTCAAAAAAATATTTTTTTACCTTTTCAATGTATTATTTAATGAAAAATTATAATTTTTAAAAAAATTAATGATGTTTATTGGATTTTTATTGGCTAAAAATTATGGGAAATTGTTATTCACAAAAAACAATGCATTTACGATCAAGTTTTAATGTATTTTCTTAATATGTGTGAAAAATCTAAAATATGTATCTTTTTGAAACGGAATGATTACAGTTTATGTTTTTCCTTATTTATGTACCTGTTGCCAAATATTCAGGAGCAGCGTAGCCAAATGTTCCCATGATCCTAGTCGAAACGTGTGAATTCCCTTGTGATGGTCCTAACTTTGCTAGTCCAAAACCTGAAATCTTTGCTTCATAATTCTGCGCGGATATATATCAAACGATAAAATATCATTAAGAAAACAAAAAAAAAGTACAGATTCTCTTTTAATTAACGCGACTATCATATAATGATAATTTAATTAGACTAACGGAATCGAGCAGTATTTGAGAAGGTTTGAAGTCTCTGTAGATGACTTGTCTTTGTAAGCCGTGAAGATATGCAAGGCCACGTGCTGCACCGATCATAATCTTGATCCTTAGATCCCAAGGAAAAGACTCCTTTCCTGAAACCAAATCGAAGTTTTTATGAATCAGTCTTTGATATATAACAATGAACAGTTAAAAAAATCTTCATTACGTTGAAAAAGATGATACTCAAGGCTTCCTTTGGGCATGAACTCGTAGACAAGCAGGTGCTCTTTGTCTTCACGGCAGTATCCTAGTAACGTCACCAGATTCGGGTGTGAAAGCACACCCAAGAAGTTAACTGCTGTCTGTCCAGAATCAAAACCACAAATTCTAAAATTTAGCTCTGTAACTTGAAGACAAAATTTTGTTTTCTTCAAAAGATACAATAAACCATTTCTAATTGGGTATTAAACAACTGGTAGGTAACATAATCCTTTGAATAAATGCCTGAATTTTTATTACTGTTGTAGTATTTCCTAAACGATGTATTAAAATGTTTATTTATTATAGTATAATTTGATAGTATTTCTTTTAATCAGTATGCAAGAGTGCAGTAAAAAGTCAAGGTCGTCTGTTGTTTGGAATAGTCAAATAATTAATGGTGCTTGTTGAAATTTCGTAACCACTACGTCAATGAAGAAACAAATATCGCAAAATAATTAAGGTCGTTTGTTGACTTACTCGCCACTCTTCAAAGCCTTGCACACTCTCGGAGCTCAATCTTTTGACGGCGACGGTCATACCGGAGCCGCCTTTAGAAGGAGCAAGAGTCTCGGGCCTCTCGGCATGGATCCAACCTCTGTAAACTTTACCAAAACCTCCTTCACCCAACATCAAATCCTGTTTGAAACCCTTGGTCGCCGTCTTGAGTTCCAGAAAGCTGTAGACTCTGAGATTTGGCGATTCCAATACCTGCCCTGAATCACTCATAAACACACCGGAACTCTCGCTCGAAGCCTCCACGAATTGGCTTCCTCCTCCGACGCTGTTGTTTGTTCCATTGCTGTGGTTGTTCGTCGAGGCTGAGTAACCATATCACAAAGGCAAGAGAGAGATCAGTAAGTGTGATGTTCGAAAACTTTTGCCAAGAAAATCTCGTCATGACGTAGCTAGAGACAAAAACAAGAACCTTATGCATTTGGAGTCAAAGAGATTGATTACCATGACTCTGAAGACCTGTTTTGGACGGTGAGGAAGAGGAAAGGGATGAATTACAAAGACCCATTTCACTACTCTTCTTCTTGTTTTTCTTGTTTACGGATTCAGACGAGCAAGGGATGATCAAGTAGTAATATAATTTTTGTCATGGAAAAAGAAAATTACGGGAACTTGGGGGGGGATATAAGAAGATTGAGAGTGAGGAAGGGGGTAACTAAAAAGTCAAATTATTAAAGGAAAGAACCCACACCACTATCTATTTGACCATTTCAATGTTTTGGTCTAATTTGTCATTTAATGCAAGTCTTTTTGATATTCCACGAGAAAATATCATACGAAAATGCCAAGAAAATGCCAAAGCTTTTGACTCTATCATCGTGTGATTTGAAAATATAGTTGATAATTTTGTTTTAGTTTGGAAATATTGTTATTGTTTATAGTTTTATTTCATGTCTCTCTGAACTCATGTGCACATCATAGACTCATAATAATAATTCGGTTACTATAAATCCAAAACGAACGTGCTATTGATATAATATACTGTGATAATGTGCATTTTAATAAAACAATGTACTAACATGATATTTGATTAAATTTCACATACTTTCCATCTTGCAACGGTTGAGCAACTCTCTAGTATCTCAAACAACAACACAAGAAAACGTTATTCTATACACTCCAATAATATGGTCCCAAATAAATTTTAGTTACTCTGATTTCAAAATAGAATAGAGTTTAAAAAATAGAATAGAATAGAATCAAAAAGACTGAAACCATATCGTATCAGTATGGCCGATAAATAAATAACATCAAGCAGCCATTTCTTTCTGTACTCCAACCCTTCCAGGCGACGGCCTTGGCGACTTCCTCCGTTCAGCCCCAGCCGCACCAGCTCGATATCCATACTGATAGTGATGTGGCGAGGAACGAGAAGAGCTAGCAACAGCAGGTTTAGTGGAAGAACGGTCTGGAACAACATTAATGCGTTGGATGTTTTCGAGTACGTCGACTACTTCCTTCATGGGTGGTCGTTTTTTTGGGTCTAGCTCGATGCAAGAGAGTGTGATGCGTGCCATTTCTGCTGCGACTTTGGATGAGTATTGACCTTTGATTCCTTCGTCCATTATATGTTTCACTCCGTGTTTGCTTAACAAATCTGGTCTTAACCAGTCGACTAGACTCTCTTGTCCGTTGGGCCGTTTTGTATTGTGTGCCCTTAGTCCGGTCATTATTTCTAATAGTACTACACCGAACGCATAGACGTCACTCTTGACGTATAAATGTCCTGAGGATGAAGAAAATAACCTAAACCTTTATCAACTGCAATCTGACTATTCAAATTATAAAATAAACTATGTTTTCTAAGTGTACCTGTTGCCATATATTCAGGAGCAGCGTAACCATACGTGCCCATGATCCTAGTTGTGACGTGTGACTTCTCTGGTGATGGTCCTAACTTTGCTAAACCGAAATCTGAAAGCCTTGCATCATAGTTCTGCGCAGATTAACAATTTCAAAACAAAATATCATTAGCCAAGGCAAACGATTAAATATTCTACTAATTGACATGACTATCATATAATGGATGTTTTAATTAGACTAACGGAATCGAGAAGAATATTGGAGGCTTTGAAGTCTCTATATATGACTTCTCTTGGCAAGCCGTGTAGAAACGCAAGACCACGAGCTGCACCAATCACAATCTTGATCCTTAGGTCCCAAGGAAAAGGCTCGCCCCCTGAATCAAATGAAGATCATGCAGAGTAAATAAAAAAACGAAACAATCATAGTGACAACGATTGGATGGTGTTTTGTGGATTTTAAAGATCTTAATTACGTCTGAAAAGGTGATTCTCAAGGCTTCCTTTGGGCATGAACTCGTAGACAAGGAGAAGCTCCTTGTCTTCACGGCAGTATCCTAATAACTTCACCAGATTTGGATGTGAAAGCGTCCCCAAGAAGTTAATCTCTGACTGTCATAAAAAAAAACAAAACCCACAAAATCTCATTTAGCTTAATTAACTTAAAGACTAATATAGTTCCGTCAAAATATACAATAAACCAGCTAAAAGATCTTGAACTCCAAAATATATCTAAACTGACCGTGCTAAAGAAAATTTTATAAAAAATAAATAGAAGAACTTATAATTTCTCTGACTCTTACCAGTATTACTTTAATGAAATTATAATAGCTAATGATATTATAGACGAAGTCCAGCAGTAACAATCATAAAGCGAATTTGTTGTCAGTGTTAGACAATTGATAAATAACTTTAAGACTTATAGCCGCCTGAGTTTAAAACTATTTATCTCCTAAATCTTAGTACAAACATGTTCTATATTATTATTATCTAATATTTCTTTAAACCATTGTGCAAGACTTGCAACAGAAAGTCTTGGTCGTTTCCGGATTAGAATAGTCAACTCGTTAGATCGAATAACGTAATTATTGGTTTCTTTGTATGTTTTCCCATCAAAGAAGTAATCAAAATCTAAAAATAATTATGTTTTTAGTTGAAATTAAGAGAGTTTAGATCTTACGCGCCACTCTGAATAACCCTGAACGCTCTCGGAGTTCAATCTTTTGACGGCGACGATCATACCGGAGGCGGCTTTTGAAGGAAGAAGAGTCTTGGCATCGATCCAACCTCTGTAAACCTTCCCGAAACCTCCTTGACCCAACATCGAGTCCGGTCTGAAGTTCTTGGTCGCCGTCGATAGTTCAAGAAAGGTGTAGACCTTGAGATTTGGTGATTCCAGTAGTTGACCGGAATCAGTTATAATCCCACCGGAGCTCTCGCTTATGGCCTCGGAGAATTGGCTCCGTCGTCCGGCGCTGCTGTTGGACGTTGCGGCGGTGGTGGTTGTTGACGACGAAAACTCTGTTCCGTTACTGTGGTTGTTCGTCGAGGCTGATTAATCATTCACAAGGACAAACAGATTAAAAATAAACAAGAACATGCAGAAGAGTTTTATGATTAGAGATTAGTAATTAATTACCATGACTATGGTGGAGACCTGTTTTGGAAGGAGAGGAAGAGAAGAGGGATGAAATGCAATGGCCCATTTGATCAGTTGTCTTCTACTTTCTATGTCTTGTTTCTGACAAGAGCTAGTGGATGATCAAGTATCTATGAAGCATTCATTGTTTGAGTTTCGAATTGCTTAAATAAGTTTTGTAATGTAATCTTGATTAAGGTGAAACCAAACAAAAAAAGGGAAGGAAGTTTGAGGGGATATATAAGAAGATTAGAGTTCTTCTTTTAGATTGTGGAAGGAGAGAAGGTCTGAGGAACCCGCCATTCTTTAATATGACATTTTCCATGCTATGGTCTTATTTGTCAATTTTATGCATTTTCTATTTGAATAAAAATAAATTAAAATTATATAAGAAAATGCCAAGAAGATCGACCAAGTAATATCCTAGCCAGATTATTTTCAATATGAACGTGTGAACTGGAAAAAAAGTTGTTAGAACTTTGTTTTACTTCGGAAATTTATAAATAGTTTCACTGTCTTCCACATTTTTAGAACTCATGTTCACATCATAGCAATAGTTTGGTCATTTAGAAAAAAGAAGAAAAACAGGATGAAAAAATTCGATTTATAAAACTATATAAATAACCAAGAACTCTGGATTAGGTTTTTCGTTTAATGGTCTTGTAACGCTCAGTACTATTCCCCTTGAATGATCTCCTAACCATTTGATCTACGAACACGGTGACATAAGCTATTTTCAGTTATTACATATATAATCGAATATACAGAATAAAATACTCTATATACTATGTACAGTGATGTGAAATGGACCTTTATAAAGTAAAAAGGTCGTTTCTTTGTAAATGCTTAAAAGTGTCTTTGTGAAATTTATTCATTTATTTTCCACAAACCTTAGTAATCATTCGGTATCTATTATTCTTAAACAAGTTTCTATAAAGATAAGAATTTTGTCATATGTTAGCCTTTTTGCTTTTATCACAATAAAACTAAAACATATTCAAATGATCATAAACTTTTCATATAGTAATTTCATAGAGATTTGCTTTCATATGGAATAACAATTGACATTAAATTTCAATTTTATTTGCTTTGGATAAAATAGATTTGCATTTTTGTAAATTGCTCAGAACGTTTCAATATTAAACAAAAAAAATTATGAAAAACATTGAATTTTTTTTTTTCCCAGGTTAGGTGAAAACTAAATTTTGGTCCAAATGGAGAGAAATTTAACAAAGACATGTTTTCGTCATTGTAAACGGACACTCGCACATACATACACACTTGAAGTGGTCTATCAAGTTTGGAACCTCATTATACGCTACACGTCCCTTAATTTAATCTGGTCTTTGTTGTGCCGGTGTAGATTTTCAAAGCACGAGCTAACAAATAGGACCACTCAATCACACAAATACACTAGCTAGTTGCATTAACTAAATTATCATCACACATTTGAAAGTTTTGAATCTTGACTACAGATTGATCTAGATCACTTAAGAAACCAAGCTTTTGAAATGAATTCGATCTTCTACCTAACTGCACTATCCCAAAAAGAAGAATTATTTCCGGCTTCCCATCACAAAAAGTCATGATACCAAAACAAAAAGTACTCAAAACCAACATGACTTAGAATCTGTTAGGCTGTTAGCCTTTGTGACTAACATTTCTAGATACCAAAAGACTTCGCAGAAGTCCTAAATAACTTTATGTTTGATGTTTCTACTAAAAGACCTAGAATCTCCTTTAAGAAAAAAAGACCTAGAATATTTAAGTGGAAGAGAAGGATATCAGAGATTCTTGTTCTTCTTGGCTCTGGAAATTCTCTGTCCTTAGAAATTATATGTCCTTCTTTGAAGTCCTCCGAATCTATTGGTTTCCTTCTTTAAAGTCGTGCGCTGCGCTAGTTTTATGTTTTACGGTTGATATGACTTTGCTAGGCCGGGCTCAATATATTTTTAATGAAAAAACAATTATTAATGGGTTGCATTCTGGGTTTGATTTAATTTTGTTTTTATATAGTTTATGGGCCCAAATTAATATAGAGTCGAGATATTATTTTCAGAAAACGTGATGGGATATTGATATGAAGACAATGGCCTCTAACTTAAATCATAGAGTTTCAAAAAAAGAAGAAGAGAATATCACTATTTTTGTCCACTTCGGCCACTAGTATGTATGAATAGTCAAATGTACTTGAGGAAAGGGCAAAGCTTGGCTAGCAAGATAATAGAGGTCACATCCAAGAAACGTGTCCAGGAATATTCGTAGCTGGTTTTGTGGTATAAATACATAACATAACCTTCTCCTTCAGTAACCTGAAACCAAACATAAACAACATCAGCCATCTTCTAAAGACTCTACACACGTTTTCTTATAAACTCAGATCATGTCTCTCTTCGCGTCCTTCTTTGGTTGCTTCATTCCAAAATCCAGCTCAAGGATTAGCTCAGACGATGGTAGTACTAGTAACTCGAAAGTCATGTCTCTGGAGAAACCAAAAAGAAAAGCTGATGATACTTCGAGAGCTCCGATCATAGTGACTTATTTTCCAGTAGGTTCGAATCTTTCACGTTTGTAAGAGAAGAAGATAAGATGAAGCCCGAGACCTTGATATATTTTGCAAGGCTCTGTTTTCTTTTGTTCCCCTTGTTTGTTTGATAATATGTATAAATTGTAATAGATCTACCAGTTATATTTGATAAAAACATATATATATTTGTCGTATTCAGGCAAAATAAAAGTTTAAACGTTTACAGAAATGAGAAAACAATAGTATTTCTTATTAATCAACATCAGGAGGAGTGAGTGTAAGTGTGAGTGTTCATTCCCTGTATACGAAAGTATAAGCAATTTTAAAACTTACCTTAAAAGTTTATTGGGAAAAAATGTGACGTGGTGACGTGGTTTCACGAGAAGTTTTTATTTAATAAAACGCTTAGGTGTCACGCAGAGAACGTTTTTCACCAAAATTATGAATTTAATGCGTTCACACTAACATTCATTTAAAAGAACTTCATACCATATATACTTTTTTCCGACGAACACTTTTACGCGATAAAGCTTCAACTTCAAGTTCGATTAGTTGATTTATCAATCCTCTCAATATAATCATAGCATCAATAAAGATTTCTTCTTATTCCTCTATACGTTTCTTTTAAAAATGGTAACCCATCTGATCCATTAAGTTGACAGATCCGTAGAGACGACAAAGCAATGAAACTTTAGTACGATGCCAAGTGTTAATGAAAGAACCATTTTCTCCATATCTGCTTTCATGCATTTAGAAGAGCACTCACGTTCTTGAGAACCGCCTCGAATTGCTGAAAGAAGACGTTGAAAATCTATTTATAGATAAATGTGTCGTACTCAGTTTTGTTACTGCTCGATGAGGTGATCTCTGTTTCGAGAAGACTGAATCAGTGTAAATCGTTTCGGTTTAGTGTATTAGTTTTCTCAAGCAAGCAACATAAGCATGTGAGTGTCACCACCTTCGCCGCCATGAGAGCTCTGCATTAGACGACCTTGAAGATGAGAAGAAACTTCCAAGAACGAACCACCAGCAAGTCTCACGTGTTGGTCGCATTTGGAAAAACCTTTACAATTTAGAAGGTCAAATAACTTTCAATTTCTTTTATTATGCAACTATGTTTTCTAAATTAAAGGAGCTATACTTTTTTTTTATTTCACACAGTTATTGTTTTGCTTAAAATATGTTATTGATCTACATTTTTCCGATTTTATGTGTTAAATCCCAAACCCTTAAACTACTACAACGTGATAAGCGAAATATAAAAAAAAATATTTTCCAAAGCTTCTTCTCAAACTTGGAAATACCATATATTAAACTTTAATATTGGTGAACATATTATAAAAAATCACTGGCTTTGCGGCTGATAACAATTATATTTTTAGTTATATCTAACTATCGCTTAAAAGTATATCACAGTGATTTTAACATTAATATAGACGTCTATTCCAGCGGTTACTATCGAGTGCATAGATATTTTGGGAGAAATCTCCCAAAACGGTCATCTGGCATAATCAATGATTAAGATGGTATGTGAAAATACGAGTGAGTCATCAATTATTAATTAATATATTAAATGCAAATGGTGGGTAGCAAGAATATTTATTTATGAAAAAAAAAACTCATTCCGCTAAAAAATAAATAATTGGCGCCAATTGTTATTTGCGTGGCGCAAAGAAAATGAAATCAGATTACGAAACGTAGTCAGATGGACGGTCAAGATCCAAAGTACAGTATCTTACCTGGCAAATCTCGCCACATCACTAAATATAGTATTTTTAAAAATAAAAATCTGGAATTGATTTAAATACAACACATCAGATTTGCGAAGGAAAAAAAAAAAAAGAGAGATCTGAATCCGTCAAACAAACAAACAAAAAAAACCCCAAACGTTCGTTCACAGGTAAAAAAAAGCTCTCTCTCTCTCTCTGAGTCAAGTCCGAGTCCACTCTTCGTCTTCTCATTTTTGTACTCTATCGCAGATCTCGAGAGATGAAAGGTGGTGAAAGCAAAGCGCAAGCGAAGAGCACTGACGAGAGGTATCAGCGAATCTGAGATGCTGTTTGTTTGTTTCCGCATTTTGGTTGATTCGAATTGGATTTGTCACACAGATTGAAGACGAGAGGGAAGAAAGCAGGGAAGAAAGTGAAGGATCCGAACAAGCCTAAGAGGCCTCCAAGTGCTTTCTTCGTCTTCCTGTAAGTCTCTCTCGCAATTGATTCTCGCGATTGATTAGGGAGGTTTTGCTAATTAATTCGATTCAGGGAGGGATTCCGAAAGGAGTTCAATCTAGCTAACCCTGACAACAAATCCGTTGGAGCTGTAAGTAGTAGTGCTTAATCTGGAGATCTACAATCACTACTTTTACCATATGATTCTTACTTAGTTTTTTTTTTGAATCATTTTAGGTTGGTAAAGCTGCTGGAGCCAAATGGAAATCAATGACTGCTGAAGTGAGTCTCGTTGTTTATCGAATCGAATTTCAATTGAAATCTTTAGATCTGTTTTTTTTTTTTTTTTTTAAATTTCAAAATTGGAATGAAACAGGATAAAGCTCCTTATGTAGCCAAGGCTGAGACCAAGAAGACTGAATACGCCAAGACTATGCAAAAATACAACATGAAATTGGTATATTTTACTCTCTTTTTTCTTTTTTTTTTTTTGTCATTTTCTTTCTTCTACTGTTAGACTACAAATGTAATCTCGAAATGTTTTTTTTTTTAAATTTTGCAGGCTAATGGAACGAGTACAGCTGGAGATGATGACTCTGACAAGTCCAAGTCTGAGGTCAACGACGAGGAAGATGCTGCAAGTGATGAGGTTTGTGCTTGTACTAGTTTTTGATTAAAAAAGTCTCTCCTCTACTGTGTGTGCATTTGTTAACTGTTGCTACTACTATATCTAGTTTTAACACTTATTTGATCTGGTGTTTCACAGGAGGAAGATGATGATTAAAATGATGGATCAGCAGCAGCAGTTTGTTTAATTGAAGTATCTTCTCTTCTGTTATGTGTTAGCTTTACTAGTTTTAGGGAGAAAGTTGTTATGTCTTCCCCCCCCTTTTATGTTTTAACTGGGATTAATTCACATCTCTCTACTTCCAACTTCCTCATGATAACTTTGGATTTAGCTTTGAACTTCGTTTCTAGTTTTATGAGATGGTATCCATGTGTTTGCTTTGCATGCCTCTAATTTTATCTTCTACTACATCCTGTTCTCAAGTCGAATACACCTTTCTACAAACAAGTCATTTTTGTGGGATTACAGGTTGAATTTTGGTTTATACATTTTTCTCAATTTATTATTAAAAGAAAGCTTAAAAACTCCTTGCAGGTGTAGTATAAAACTTTAGAGAAGCTATCTACATCAATAAATATAGTCAAACAAATGGTACTTGTCACATAGTTTTAAACAAATATGAATAGAACAAGAGAAAAAGAGAGTGCTAAGATTTTGAGCTTTGTTTGTTGAACTCCACAGCATTTAACAGTTCTTTAGCCGTAGAGGAGAAAGACTTCGCAGTATCTTCCATCTCAGTCGTCTTCAAGCTGATTCCCTGCATAGATTACAAAACGGCTGTTAAGTCTACGAAACAATCAAAGACTATGTGGAATCTGATATCAAGTACCTGTAGCTTCTTCAGGTTGTCTTGAAGTTTGCTCTGAGCCATTTTGGCAGCACCCATTTCCTGCACCGGAATATAAAACCGCTGAGCCAAGCTACATAACTTTATCTAGAAGGCTAATAGAGATGCTTACCTCGGACGAAGAAGCAAAACCGTACTTCTTCTTGATCTGGTCGACTGATGCGCCACTCTTCTCCTCATGTTTCTCTTCATTGCTCATAACAGTCTTCTCATTCTTAGCCGTCATCTGCTTCAGCTTACCTTTGAAGCTCGTAAACTTACTCGCCAGCTTCTGCTTACTAATCCCTGACAATATCCCTTGTTCTTTAGGCTGCTGATGATGATCATCATCATCCTCGATATCAATGTCATCTACAAACAAGAAGATTCAGAAACATACACAGACTTAATTATTACATCACTAAAGATATGTTAGACCGTACCTATATCCAACTCCTCATCGTCAACTCTAGTAACTGTATTGCTCTCTCTACTACGCTCAACATTGTTGTTCCATGGGAAATTAGCTGTGGTGAAGATTTTAGAAAGCTCCTCAATAGTTTCCTTGGTACTTTCTGTTGTTTCTGTATCAGCTGCACGCTTGGGTTTAGTCTTGAAGACAGAACCAAACATGCCCTGTAACATACCACATAATACAACATGGATTAGTAGCTTACGCATTTGTGTGTTTAAAGATAGCTGTAGAGTTCAATGTTGCTTCACCTTCTTTTCTTTTGGAGATGAAGCAACCGCTGATGCAGTGGTTCCATCCTGACAAACCGCATTATCTTTCTTGTAAACTCTGCTCAAAGATTCCACAAGCCTAAATGTTTCCTTCTGAGGTAAGACTGAGCTGACAATAAGTTCAGCGTCTCCATTCACCTGCATCAAGAAAGAAGATCCAACTTGAGTACTTACTACTAGTAACTTGCAAAGAGTGTGTGTGTTCTGAAGGGTACCATGACTAGATCTCCATGCCATGAAGCAGATATGGTAATCTCTGGTAGTGAGTTTTGTTTTGGTGGAGAGTATGTGAAGCCTCTAATGGAAATTTGTTTTAGCAGCGATAGTTCTGGCAAAGACCTGACCCAATTCAAAGCATCAGTGACCTTGAATATGAATAAAGACATAAAAGACAGAAGCGTTTTCACCTTATCTCAACAGTTCCATCAGAGAAGACAAGTGTAAGACCAACACCAGAGGTTCCATAGAAGGTAGAAGCTGAGCAAATGGATGGAGAACTAAACTTTTTCTTGTGAAGAACCTTCTTCACTCCCTGGACAACTTGAGACAATGGGTAGATGTATATAGCTTTCTCAGAACAAAGCAAAACCGAAGGCTGCCTTGTCGAAACATCCTCAACTATGCTCTCTCCATTTCCTGAAGAGTCTTGTTTTCCATCTGCATTTAATAAGAATCATTTAAGATCTCGATTTTTTTTGTTTACTAACTTAAAAAGGAGGTGATAATCTACCTAGAATCTGCATGAACAGAGCCTTGAATGGCTTTTTAGGCTTAACCATGTTTGTTCCAATCATGTTTCCTGTATCACTATCCAAAGCAAAAACAGACGAGTCCCTCATAGCAACCACCAACACATTCTTCTCGAATCCTTGCACACTGCAACTCTCAAATTGCAAGGAGGTGATCCCTGGACATATCTCACTAGCAATGTGTTTTGTGTATAACACAGTAGCTTCCTCAACGTCAACCAGAGAAACATGTCCTTGATCTGATCCAATACCGAGATGTTTTGAGTTTTGGCTTTTCTGAATACATGTTATGGAACCAGTGAGCTTTATGTGCTTGACACTATGAACAATATGGTTATTCCCTTTCTTTGAGCTTCCTGCAACACAAAAGAGTATCAATATATGAAGACACAACACAAGATAGTAAAGCTAACTTCTAACATACCTTGGAAAGGGATGAAACTGTTCTCTATTAGGTATGGCTCAGGTTTGAACCTATAAAGGCGAACCATTCCGTTCTGATCACCAGAGACAAGAAGCCTTGAGTTGCTGTCGAAATGCAAAGCTGTTAATGCAGCAGTTCCACGTGATGATATATCTTGATCAGCCTGCTAAGCAACTCACATCAGAGACAGAAGTACATTGAGAGTCACTAGACTGTAACTAGCTTTGTAGAAGATTAGGAACTAGTCGGATTATGAGGGCCTAAACATTAACCAATTATTGATTTATTTTATATATTTTCATTTATACAAAAAATATTTTAGTTTTTGGGTTTAATTATATTTTTTTTTTGGATGAATTATCAAAATTAGATATACAAAACAAAAGAAATTAGACAAAATTGTAGATTAATACTAACATTATTATTTAGTTTAAACCAATTTAAAATGGTTTAGACCGATTTGAACCGTATATATAGGATTTTTAGAGAATCGTTTCGGCTAGGACTGATTTGCCACCTAGGCGCCGCACCAATTTTTTATGAACCATGAACACAAGAGTCTATGAAAATTTACCTGTTCTTTCAGGAACAAGACAGGAATGAGAAAAGGGCAGGACATGTCCCATACACCAATGCTTCCATCACTATGTCCCGTGATGTAAACATTCTTAACTTTGGTGAAACCAGGAAAATGAGCAGAACGAGAAGCTTCCTTTGAAACTATCTGAGAAGGAAGAAACGGTGCAGTATCTTTCGCCAGCTGAGCATAATCCTCGTCAGCGAGATTCAGCAAGTGTGAAGAGTTTGTAAGAAACTTTCCTACTGTAACACCACCGCAAGAATCTGAAAACGGCAGCTTAACAACACTCTCCTTAGAGAGAGAAGGAGGTGACTTGGACTGAGATTGGATTAGATACTTCTCAATCATGTAATCATCGTAGGCATACACACGTCCAGACTTTCCAAGAACAAGCAGAGTCTCCTGTTTAGCATCAGCTATGATCATCTCCATGTCAACGCAAGGCTCAGATACATGAAGCCCCAGCTTAACCATCTTAACTTCGGTTTGGTCGTTAAGTAAAACCACTTGCAAGGAGTTTGAGGATGATCCGGTGACGTAAACTCTGCTTGCTTTCCCTTCAGCGTAGACCCATTTTAGAGAATTTATCGGTGTTTTCTCGGCTTTGTATCCGAGGTTGAGCTTGCAGACCATGGAAGAACTCTCTGTCATGCTCCATATTAGAATATCTGCGTTGCTATATCCAACGGCTACTCTACTTCCTGAAGGGCAAACCCAACAAGCACAAGTGGCTTTCTTTGCTTCCTGCTTTCCTCCTGTTTTGAGAACTGGTTTGCTTTCTTTGATGTCCCATAACGTTATAAACCCACTACCAAACACTAGTAGAATCCTTCAAAGATTGAGAGATAAAGTGTAAATGATTCTCTTTGTTTTTTCACTAAAGAGATTGTGTTTGATATGTTACCTTTTGGTTTCAGCTGTTGGCTGTGGTAGAATGCTCACAACTGAAGTATCATCAGAAGCTTCAACTGGAGAGCCTAACACAAACAAGAAGATGTTTCAAGAATCCAAAGAGACCCTTTGTTTTTTTTTTTGGTATGTTTGGTTAATTACCATTTGATGCTAGATAAGGTATAGTGTAATCCATTTGTATCACTTGACTAGAATCTTGATCGATCTTCAACACTGATACATTACCAGAAGAGTCTCCAACATAACTGCAAGTTCAAAAAACACACTTGCTTTCATTATCCAGAACTGATCAAGAAAGTATGTTAAGAAGGTTGAGGATGAAAGCATACAAGTAAGGTGTATGTTGCATAACCCTGAGAGATGTGATCTCTCCGTTGAATACATGAACATGAGACATAAGCTTCTTCTCCAAGTCCCAAACCTGAGTGAACTTTAGATTTCAGACCAGAATTCAAATGCTACTATAGTACTACTTTGAGTGATTCAAGAAAATGCCTTACTTCAATCTGGTTTTTGGAATTCACATTGAGAAGAAGTCCTTGGTTCTGAACAAACTGGAGAATCAAAAGTAATATGTCAAGCTATGTCATTGTAATCAAGGTGGGCTATATCTCAGTACCGACCATTATTGTTATGAAGAGAGAACACATAGATAATGTAAGTGAGCAGCACCTCAGTAAACTTGCTTGTGGATGCTTCTTCTGACACTAGTAATGCCTGAGTCTGATCTTTCCCAAACAACTTGATTCTACCATCCCTGAGAATTCAAAAACAATATGTCACAACTCACAACAAAGTGAAACAATTTGGAAAAAATAAACTTTCTTTACAACTCTTACGTGGTGGAAACTGCGAGGATCTTCTGAACCGGATCATAAGCAAACAAGTGAGCTCCTGATGGGATTCCATAGTGTAATACAACACGTGGCTCAACGTCATTAGCTCTCAGCCCTTCCGATGAGCTTCCTCCAGGCTGCAACAATGGTGGCAGAATGGTAAAAAGCTGCATGATTGTGTTCTGTTTTTCTGGCTAAACCGTCCGGTTCGGTTGGGAGACACTAAACATACCGGTTCGGTTCTTATGGTGTGGATAAGTCAAAAGTCAACAGATAGTTAGTAACTAGATTGGATACGCATTTAATGCGACTTTTCAAAAATTTAGGACACGAAACATGCGTGTCGACAAAAACATCTTACGTCATAATTGTTTTTACTTTAACTAAAGTGTCAAACTGGATTAAACATCTGGGCTAACCAAGAACCGACACAGAGTAACAGTCACATTCACAAGTTAATAAGATCTGTGTTACTAATCCGACACAAGTACGAACTTAATCATCATAAAGCAAATATATGTAATAATAACGTAGCCAAGGAAAATTCTTCTTTTTAAAATTAAATATTATTCTAACAATCGATCTAACTTCGATATCTGTAAATTTCAATTTCGATATTTGTTTTTCTTTTTCTTCTCACACTGAATCTGGGAAAGCCTAATTGCAGAAGAAGATGAACAGTTCGATAAAAAAAAGAGGAGTTTGTGTGTACCTTCTTCCCTGCTTTCTCGACCAGCTTCTTCACGAACATCTTTGTAAATGGATCCTACAGTGAACTAATTCAAAAACTACCGAAGGTGATCAAATGAAAATTAGAGAAAGATCAAACTTGAAATGTATCAGAGAGTTTCAAGAGATCACAAAGCATTCGATTCGTTTCAACAATATATTGAGAGAGAAGAGGGGAAGGAGATGGAGAGAGATGAGAGAATAGAGAAACAATATGGGGTAGTGTTGAGATTGAGAAGTAACGGTTTCCTTTGACGGTTTTTTATAGACGGCGACCCACAAAAATAAATATTCACAACAAACATATACAGAAACATATCAAGATATCAATACTATTACATCTTTTTGTAACACTAACCAGATGTCGATCAGTTTTTTGATTTCATTTATTTTTATATAAACATTTTGTTTTCCATTCTAAATTGGTATATATTATAATATATATATATGTCTATCAATTTTTAAAATATAATAAATTTACGGTATATTTTTTCATTGAATAAATTATTTCAAACTTTCACATGTATTTGTATCTTCTTCTATATATATATTTTCGGATTATTATTTCATTATTAAAATTGTAACTATATATATAAAGATTAGTAAAATATTGTTTATTGTGATATTCAAAAAAATTGTAACATTTCACAAATTTAAAAAAATTTTAAAAAATTAAACTTTTCGCTTCACAGATTTATATTATCAAGTAAATAATTAAACATTTAGTTTTTATTTAATTTTTAAAATAAACTAGTTTAAAATTTGTTTTCATTGGTTTAAGGTAGTAAAGATTAATCATTGTTAAATTTTTGTTATTTAAAAAAAAATCTTCATAATTTTAAAATTTAACATCGACAAATATTTAAATAATTAACATATAGAGGTCTATTATTACAACATTAAATTATATCTATTTAATTTATACTATCTATAAATCCAATGGATCATCTATTGTTTAAATACAATTATTAATAGCCTAATAAAATTTTCTGGTATGTCCAAAATTTAAATGATAAGATTAGAGATTAAATGTAACATGACTTTTTAGGAATAGGTCCATTAGATCCATTTAAAAAAAAATCAGACATGAATCAAAGTTGTGACTTCTGTTTTAATATATAAGATACTATTACATTTGAAGTCAAAATTTCTATATATGGGGGCGGTGTAGTTAATTAGTTATACTACTAAAATTGTTCCATAATCACATAATTTAATAAAATATTTATTGAAGATAAATCAATTAAACTACAATAATTAAAAATATATATATACAATAATTGTGAAATCACTTACCATATTTTTTTTTTGTAAACTAATCACTTACCATATTAGATTAATATATACTTGAAAATCTTGAAAAATTATCAATTTACTTACATATACAAAAAATGTTTATTTTTTCAGATCTACATTTATATTATCATAAATTTGCAATATTATTGGAAATCATTGTATTATAGTCCAGAAATCTTAATCCATGCGATGGAGTACATGTGGGGCAATGTTCTTTAAACTCATTCCAACAACACAACACAACACAAGACTTCGAGCTATGGTGTGTCAGTGTGCTGCCTCTCCCTTAGAGTAGAGTGAAAGATCAAAATAGGCAAAAGATGAAAAAAATAAAACTATACTTTCTGAGTATAAATAAATATATACTACATCCGTTTCAATTTAGTTGTCGTTGTAAAATAAATTTTTTCGTTTCAAAATAAATATATTTATTGATTTTATATTTCAATTTATTTTCCAATTGGTTGAAATGTGGTTAGGTGTATTGGTAATAATATTTTTATTTAGTAAATATATAAAATTAAATATTTTTTTAATATGTGTTCCGAAGTCTAAAACGACAATTAAAATGAAACGGATCTTGTAATAAAATTGTTAACCGGTTTTCAATTTAAAAATACAAGGGTTACATCTCTTTTTTTTTTTGAACAAAGGGTTACATCTTTTTAACACCATAATCTGGTTTGGCTTTATGAAAAAAATTGAGAGAAGAAACAAACAGAACTCGTGAACTACTTCAACCATTGCTAAGCGGACCCTTCTCTGAACAATCTTATAAATTAATGATTTGCGAAAACAAAAGTAAAATGAATATCCAAGTAAACCCAAGAAAATTGGTCTTACTGACATTTTTTGATAATTTTTTAAAAATATACACAAACACTGAAACTAAATAACACATGATAACATGACAAATGTGATTGGGTCACGCATGAAACTTGTATGATAAAAAGCAAGGTTGTAAGAAAAGAAGCTTGGAATCATGGTAGAGCCAAAGAAGGGTCCTCTTCAGAGACAAGTCAAAACGGTACACGTCGCAAACGCTAATCTCGTAGGACATCCTTAAAGGGGAGCAGTTAGGTGTGTGCTTATAGGTATAATATTGTATTTAGGCTAAGAACATGGACATTCTCAAAAGGAAATCACTTAATTAAGGGTGTATTTAACCAAATAAAATTAATTAAATAATGTAACAAAAAAACTTATTTTAAAATTGATTCCAAAAAAACTTATTTTAAGGAGATACACACTTGCCACGTCGACCAGAACTTCCCTTAAACACAGTTCTTCGACAAGCCTTTCCAAACTGCTCTTAACCCATTTTTGGATTAAATCCAAATATATCAAGCTCGAACACACCCCCCATGTGCTCCCCTTTAAAGATGGGCTTATGGGTCCAGCTGAAGTTAGTGATCTAACTCTGTTACGTGATATCACGAGAGACGTCCGATCTTGTGGACGGTGAGAGATTACACTGGCTTTTTCTATGAGAACTCTGTCTGACCACCGACCAAATTTGAATAAATAAATGAAAAACAAAACTTGGACATAAGTGCAATTACCATTTTCTAATGCGATTCTTAGCGTAGTAGGTTGGGTTTATGACTATATCAAATCAAATGCAGCGATAAAAGTTGGACCCATCCTCGATATATCATTTCTCGGATACGGTCTCTTTAACTTTTGTAGATTTAATTTTACTTATATGATTGAACTTTTTCTTAACTCTGTGAATCCACTTAAGTAAAGCCAACCTACTGAATATATGAAACTAGAAATTAAATGAAAAGTGATTCAGTTTTCCCTCGTAGCTTTCATATACCATCAATAGAGAGTGAGTATATATCCAACACATCATTACTCACTTATTCATCTAAAATCTTCATAACAACCACTTATCTCTATGATTATTAGCACTTGTTGATTAACCTCTAGTTCAATTCCAATACAATAATTCATAACACAATCCCAATCATAATATATATATACACAATAAATTTCGAATAGTCCAATAGTAATAACTTAACGGTTTTTCTTTATTTTTATGTGTTTTATCATTTATGTGTCCAGTTGAAAAAAATGGGTCATTTGCCAAATAACCAAAAAAAATGGAAAATTAGATTTTGAGAGAAATAGGAAGAGAATGTAGTTAGTTAGTGAATTTATGATTTTTTGTGTATATGTGAACAAAGAATTCAGAAGTCATTCATAATCCTACAATTGAACAACAATAATATGAAAGAAAATAATTGGCAAACACCAAGTCACACATGTACGAATAAGCTAAATGATTCTCTATAAATTAATAACTAGAGTACTCATATATTAGTTTTAAAATTATTTTGAAAGTAATATATACTATCAATGATTCTCAAGCTAATCAAAACTTTATACTTAGTGTGTATTATAAATTATAAATATTTTTAGATTAAATTATCATTGTCTTATTATACTTGTTATAACTCAAATTTAAAAATCGTTACATTTTGGTTGAACATTTCATGGCATAATAGAGCAAGCAAATGAGTCTCATAGTACAAGAACAAACCTTAGGGGAAACCCATATTAAATTCTAACCCATTAATTCAAGAGATAAGTATCTCCTTGCCCAAAATAGAACTAAATAAGCCCAACGAGGCTCAACGAAATCCAAGTTACAATTATCGGTTTAAGCCTGTTTTGAAGATCAATCTTATAACCTTGGAAGTTATTACATTTTTGTAAAGCTCAATCTCAAATACCTATCATTTGGTGACAAATTTTTTGTCTATTTTATATGCTCCCACGTCCTACACGGCTTTTGTCTATTTTATATGCTCCCACGTCCTACACGGCTACACTCATAATAGATAGACAAAAAGGAAAACACGTATGAATATAGAGTCTTGGGACATCTCCAAGCCCGCTCGATCTTTTACTTTAAAATAAAGTGAAATAAAGTATAAAATAAAAAATATTTCAATCTAACTTTATATTTCATTCTATAATAGAGTTTATTTCATAAATAAAATAATTTTTTTGTTCATTATTCTATTATAGAGTGAAATATGGAGTTGAGTTGAAGCAATTTTATTCTTTTTTTTTTTACTTCATTTTAAAAGAAAAAAAAATGAAATTTTATTGAAAATGCTCTTAGGAAAACAGTTCGGTCGACATTTGACTTAGGTTCGCACATGGAATAACAAAAACACTGTCGGGAAAAACGATGAGACTAATAAATGTTTTTTTGTTTGTTTACTCGAATAACAAATGTTTCTATTTTTCTGTTTCTAGACCACTAAACAAGATACGTAAATCCACAAAAACCAAGATTACCAAAACAATATTAGAATTAGCGATTGGTACCAGTAAAAAACTTAAAAACAATCAGTACTAGTGAAAAAACAATCAATAATTAATTTTATAAAGTACAGATGATCAAATACACATATACTAGGGTAATTCTCTTAAATAGATTATTTTCAAGTTTTGATCACAAAAATATACTACAAGGAGGAAAAATGATCAAAATGTTTCATTTAATAGGTAAAACGACCCTAATACCCTAAATATATAAAAAAATAAAAAATAAAATAAAAAATAAAAAAATAAAAAAAAATTAAAAAAAAATAATTTTTTTTATAGTTTTAGATTATATGTTTTCAAATTCGAACTTTTTTTATAAATTTTTTTTTCAAATTTTTTTTTTTGTAATTCGAAAATACTTTTTGAAACTATTTTTAAATTTTTTATTTTCAAATTTTTAATATTTATTTTTTATTTTATAAAATTTTAAATCTCTACCCCTCGATTCTAAACCCTAAGGAAGAGTATAAGTGTATATTTATCTATTTAATGAAACATTTTGGTAATTTTAATCTTTAAAGTATATATTTGTGATATAAATTTTTTTATTGTTATCCTATGTATAGTGATAAGGTAAACGAGTTGTATTAGCGGGTTGCTGCAGTGTGGTCTATAGTTAATATTTGAAAAAAATCACCCAGTAAATATACAGGTAAATTGTAATGTGTTACTATTAAGGTAACATTATACTTCCCATTGAACAATTCATAATCATTCCGATTCCAAACTTATGTTCCACCGTATTTAGGTGAGGCATTGACTTGGAATATAATTGTGAAGTAATTCATCTTATAATTGACCTAAGTTGATATATTTTTGACGTGGAAAGGTCACAGTATGCAAGTAGACCTGAGAAGAACTAAGTACACGTTCCGACAAATACTATATTTACCGGATTCATTACGGCATGAGTCATGACCACGTATTCATGTATTCGTTGACCAGTACTGCTCACATTTTGTTTTCAACAATAAAGACAACTATGTTTAAACGTTTCTGTTACTAGTCTACTAGAGTATTATTCAGGGATCAAGTTCATTTATTTTTGTAAATGATTCTGATTAAATCTTATTAAATTCTCAAACCCTTAAGTGCCCGTGGAACATGGACGGCGGACACCGACCATTTACGACTTCTCGTGGTTAGATGACACGTTGGTGTGTGGCTCCTTAAGGACCTGAACTTATAAAAGTCCTGACTCTGACCCATTTCTTATTTCATTTATGTTTCTCTTATGTTTGATTAGGATGATAGGGATTGCAAAAGACGGTGAAGCTAATACTCTATAGAGGATTGTTTTGGAAAAATATAATCTGGAATGTGTCAGAAAAAGTTACTAGATAGCAACTCAAGAATGTCAGTTAACTGGTCAGGAAAAGAGTAAATTAAAGTGTTTTTAATTTCTTTAAATTTTCTTTAGAGCATGTTTAACGGGTTCTTATGGTGGAGTTCTTAACGGAATATAAGAAACCGCCTCTTAGCTTTTCTCTAAATTTTCTTTAGAGCATGTTTAACAGGGGTTCTTATGGTGGGGTTCTTAGCGGAATATACGAAATCGTCTCTTAGCTTTTTCTAAAAGACGGTTTCTTATATTCCGCTAAGAACCTCCCGTTAAACATGCTCTTACCACATCTTTACTATAATATGAATTCCATTGTTGGCCAAAACGTTAATCTAAAAGCAAAATTAGAATTTATAAATATTTTCATGAAAAAATTGAGCTTGTGTATTATTATTATTGTTGTAATCATGCAAACAAAGATATACAACTTGAAAAACTGATAATGGCTTTTTCGTCAAAAAAAAAACTGATAATGGTAATAATTCAATTAAAATGTAATAAACTTCATAAGTTCATTAGTTTTTTTTTTGGTAAAATCATAAGTTCAATAGTTTCAAAAAGGAACTATATTTCAATTTCTTGAAAGAATATCAACCAACAAAAATAAAACTTTTTTTTCTGATGACAAAAAAAAAAAAAACTTAGCAACATTAATCAGTTAATTGCATAAAAATATAGTAAGAATATTTACAACTATAAAATCAAAAGAACATTAAAACTAAAATGTTATCATCAGTAATATAACTAGCCGTTTAACTGCAAGTATTCACATTAACTGTCGATTTCTAATTTTGGAAACTAGATAACCCTTTGATTCTAATACTTTCCTTAAATCATTTTTGCTCTTATAATGTTACCGTTTGATATACAAATGATCGGTCTTACTCACATATGAATCATGTTACCGTTTTTCTTAAATATTTTGTTCTTAAGCATTAATATCAAAAATTTAATAGTATAAACTTAGCCTTTTTGTCTTTATCGTGCCTTTACCTTTCCTTCTCGAGCTCTTCGTCCTTCCTCTGTTTCCTTCATTCACACAGAGAGAGAAACGCAAAAGACTAAAACTTTGAGAAAAGAGATGATGGAGTGGGACAATCAGCAGCAACCCAGTAACAATCCTTCTTCAAATCTTCAAGGGATCGACGTTAATGGAGGCTCAGGCTCAGGAGGAATGTACGTGAAGGTGATGACCGACGAGCAGCTCGAAACTCTGAGGAAGCAGATTGCTATCTACGCCACCATTTGTGAACGTCTCGTTGAGATGCACAAAACCCTCACTTCTCAACAAGATCTTGCAGGTTCTCAACGTTTCTTGGCGTAATTAAATCTTTTTTTTCTGGAATTCAAAAATAGGTTTTAGTAATCAACCTTGAAACCCTCTGATTGAGCTAGAGTATTTACCTTAGGTGTTTTCTGGTTGATGCTAGTTTTTTATGTACTTCAACTTCAACAACTCTGTTTTCATTTGGTGTTTAGGGAGAGTGGGAGGTCTATATGCAGACCCAACGTTTGGTCACAAGATGACAGGTGGTAGGCAGAGGTGGACTCCTACTCCAGTTCAGCTTCAGATTCTGGAGCGTATATTCGACCAAGGGATAGGGACACCGAGCAAGCAGAAGATCAAAGACATAACCGAGGAGCTGAGCCAGCACGGTCAGATAGCTGAGCAAAACGTCTACAATTGGTTTCAGAACCGGCGCGCTCGGTCCAAGAGGAAGCAGCATGGTGGTGGTGGTGGTGGTGTTGGTTCTTCTAGTAACAACAACAATGGTGAGTCTGAGGTGGAGGCTGAAACTGAGACGGTGAATGAGAAGAGAAAGATGCCAGAGAGTCTTCTTGTGTTTCCTGATGGAAACAAGAATGCCATTGGGACAACAAGTGCTACTAGTCCTAGGCCTGAAGATCTTTACTTCCAGAGCCCTGAGATGAGCTCTGATCTTGACTTGCTAGGAGTCCTATCAAACCCAAGTAAGTTAAAAAAAAAAAAAACCTTTTACACAAAGCTTGTGACTAGTGTGTGATTTTGATGTGATTTGTGTGTTTTTGTAGGGGATGAGCATTTTGTAGGAAAGATGGGGCTGTCTGAAAGCTACAACATGTATGATCATGTTGAAGATTATGGCATGTAGGGCTGATTAATACAAGCTGAGGAAATTGGTTCAGTAGTCAGTCTTAAGCAGTTTTAGACACTTTTTTAATTATTTTGTTTCTGGGTGTTTTAATCAAAGTTTGTGATGCATTACTTTAATGTTTACTGGATTTAGAGTGATTCCTATCTCCTTAACAATAATAATATTTTTCTAAGAAACTGATTCAGGTTTTACAGTTTCTTTTTTTATACCACAAGCTCCAATCCCAAGAGGTGCACTTTAATTTAGTTTAAAACATACAAACCTAGCTAAGCTAATTCACATTGTGTATAGAAAGAAAAAAAAAAGACAAGGCGTTAAAGTGACCAAGTAAAAACGACAAGGCGTTAATATATTCCAAGAAACAACGGCATGTCATTTTTTTGTATTGAAGTTTTCGTTGAAACGGCATACAATCTGTAAAGCTTCGACCTTTTTTGATCTCGACTTCAGAGTTATATCGTCTTCTTCTCTTCACCTGTTCAGATTTGACCCTTTCACTCCACTTTCAGATTTGGTCTTTTGCTTCTTCTTCTTCTTCTCGTGGCTGATATATTGGTAATTGTGTTTTCGAGATTGGTGACATTTATAATGGTGAAATGGGGTTATAATGCACGCGTGTTGCTCGACTAAAAGCCGCAGAGACATTGTTTTGCTGCATAAATTGAGTGGAGAGACTCAAAAGTCTGAAGCTTTTTGATTGGGGCAGGCTTTTTATATGGATAGATAGAGTGTGTTGACAACTAGAAACTGGGTTTCTGATGGTGAGCTCGTCTATTTCGAATAAGAGATACACTTATATACACGAAAGTGAGAGTGAGGCAAATAGAGAAGCCATTGACATTCACCATGTGATCATCAACGGAAGCAGAGTAACTGGTTATGCCCGTCTTAGGTGGCTTGCTTTCTTCCTTGTGGCTTTGGCTATCATCATGTACTTTCTTCTTGGAAAGGTAATGAATGATACGTTTAGGAGATGTTTTTTTGTTTGTTTGTGGTGTTGTTATTGCTTTTGAGTAATTCTGAGTCATTGCTTAGAACAAGTGTTGCTAGTGCATCATAGTATGATAAATGCATACTTAAGGGATCAATCACATGCTATTCTAGATCTATGTTAGTACATGATGAGTTTGGTATTTTGGTTCTCTAAAGCAATATGTTAATACATGACAAGTTTTGTATAAAGCACGTGTCTTAAATTGTATCACCTTACATGGTTGTTTTCTTGATGTTCCATTTGTATCTTCTTCAAACTGGTATCTTAAAGGGGTAACTCATATATTACAGGACAATCCAGTTAGGACTCTTTCTTGGAGCTGCCTCTTAAGTGGTTTCTTTGTTATGATACAAAGCCGGAAGTTTGTCAAGAAAGGTGAGGAGGCCTTTGTTGCACGGTTTAAAGTTTCACCAAATGATTTAGTCTTTCACATTTTTGAAACTGATTCTTTTCTAACTGATCTGTTCAGAATCTGTTATAATCATGCCAACCTTTGGGATCCAACTTGAAACTCAATATTTAAGGTACGCTTTATCCCCTTAGTTAATTTTATATTGTCTGCATTCCATGATGGCTTCTTAAGTTTGTTTGTGTGTTTCTACTTTGTAGTGGAAAAACTGTCTCCATGTTTATTCCTATTGGCAAGATTTTGAAGCCTGTGCTTGTCGAATGTGTCACCCCTGTTACATGTTACTGGAGTCTCTCCTTGTTTCTGCGTGGCGAAGAACAGCTTACATTGGTGTTTAAGGTAATGCAAACAATTTTGTTCCAATACATTGTGAGAGAAAGTTTTAATGACAACATTGAGAATAGTCACGGGCTACCAAATGATTCAATCTGAAATATTGTACTGTTTCTTTTGGCCGTTGATTCTAAGTTCAGTTTCCTCTACTGTACAGGAACTGCGTCCGACACTGAAGATGTTGGTTCCTATTTGGAAGGCATTGTGTGCTGTTATTGGCACAGACCAAAGTGAAATGATGACTGAAGAAGAACATGTTGTAGCTGGTTAAGCATTTACATGTGACATATCTACTGCCATTACAAGCAGAATCAACTATGTTTTTTGTTTTTGTTTTTGTTTTTTTTCTTTGGTATATTAGTTGAATGCAAAGAGTACAATTAGTTATATCAGCAAATGTGGTATCAACCCCATATACATCCAAGGATAAGATTTACAGTGTGACTAAGAGTTGAAAAAGTAGTTATTCACTGAGTCTATAGCATCAAAGGTTTGCTATAGGTGCAACTTTTTAGCCTTTAGCTTCATCTGCGCGTGACTTAGCACGATCAAGTGTGATTTCTCTGCGTTCGAACCCATGCCACGGTTGTCTTGCTTCGATCTTTGCTATCTGTTTGTGTAATGCCTTCAAATCGACTAGAGGAACTGTCGTTGGTCTCCCATGAGCACACTGTACACATAAGAAATGGGTTAACTTGATTAGAATTGAAGATGAATTATTTTGGTAACATTTCACGTTTCTTACTTACCTGGAAACACAGTGAGGTCTGCTTTAGTCCTTCGATGATTAAAGAGCATTCTGAGGGTAACAGAGAATCTCCGAACATAATTGCACCTTAGCAGTTGTAGAAAAAGACAAAGTTAGCAGTGAAACTAAGTCCTGAATGGTAAGTCTCTAGCTTATCCTTGAACATACAGAATAATGCTGGAGAGATCAGGAATATACCTCTACATGCTTTGGAGTTCAGGACTCGAAGAACAGATGGAGGAATTGTTGATGATCCGTCAGTATCAGCAAGCTGGTTTGGCAAAAGTTGAGTAAGAATCTAAAGGTAGGTCATGTGCTTATACATGATTCTGAAAGTACCTGCTGAAGAAACTCTAATAGATCAACATCTGATAGATTTACACCCAGAACGCATGGGACCTACAAGTGGTGTAAGCAAAGTGATCATTCAAGTGACCCATATAGAATTCCACAGAGAATAGAACAAAAAAGGGGAATGAAAGAGCTAGACTAGGCTGTCTAACCGCATTAAGTGTGATTGGAGTTGGTTTCCGTTGAATGATGCTCATGCTCCTGTAGAGAAGGAAAATATTAATCATGGTGCGCAATCTAAAACACCAAATGCATATGCTGCTTCATAGATGATCAAGTATTGTATATTTATGGGACAGCAAGAGAAAATTTACTTCTTAAAGGACGTTGACCCTTCTACATTAATGCTGCAGATCCAACCCCAGTCTCTTATCTGGTCTGAATAACTCTGGAGTAACTGATAACCCATCTCTGGTAGGACCTTCAATGTCAACATTAACATTTAAGATTAATGATGCATCATCAATAAACTGAGGCAAAGTAGACTACTCTGATTTAAATCCAGCAGATAATAAACATACCAACTCTTGGTCTGCACTCAAATAGGTAACTGTCCTTGCTTCCCCAGCCAGGACCTAGTAATTTCATTATTTTTTTGTCAGTAGATAGAAGCACAATAGTATTCAAACTGTGAAACACTAGAAAAGTAGTTACATGAGCTTGAGGTTCCAAGATGGTCTTACCTTTTTACGCAGCTCTTCCAATCGAATTCTTTCATCGGCAGCATGCTGTAAAAAATGACACCAGACATTTATTAAGAGAAACAGTTTCAACAACTTATGTTGTCCTTGTTTGAAGACAATCCTCAACCATAATCAGATATAGTGTCTAGACTTTGACATAATGAGAAAATATAGGATGAACCTGATCAACGATAGCAACTGTTCCACAAGCAACAATTGGGATGTATTTTTTATCCACCTGTTGTAGAACCTTAGCATCCTCAAGGGACTGTCTGTTTATAGATTCAGGAACCAAGGACTCATCTGATCGCAGGTGCAAAAGTCCTGAACATATATCAAGTACACTATCTTGATCATGAAGCTCGTGTGATTCCTTGGCAACCTGGCACAAGGAAAAGATTATGGATACTCAGTTGTCTTCAATGGTAGTTTATTAAGCAAAAAAAAAAAAAAAATTCAATCTCCTTAACCTGAGGGACCGGACAGTTATGGCGCCATTTCGTTGTGGATTTAACTGGATCCAGATTTTCCTCTGAGCTCAAGTCTGTGACATAGGTAACATAGTTAATTACTCCACATGAAAGAGGGGATACAAAGGAAACGTCGTGAAAACTCCCCTATACCAAAATTGTCAAGGAGCAAGATTTGATTGACAACTACACCGACATGAAAGATACAAAAAGTGCCTTTGGAGATGATTTACCTACCAAAGAGACACACAGCTCATTTAAGATTAATAGTTACCTTCGTCTCCATCCTCATCTCGGGCCTCTGAGTGCACAATACTGCAACCAGCAGATGCTTTCAAGTCTGAGGCCGAACTCAAACTTTTTTCTGGTTCTTGTAGGTGGTCATATGACACATCAACAAAGATATGAGATGCATTACAGGGTTGTGTCAAGCACTCCAAATCATCAGGTACTGCAGAAAGTTATACCACATTAATTTATTTTCCACCACATTCCGAAAACTAAAACAACAGTAGCAACAAAATAACAACATCTGAAGAAGAAAAAGAAAAAGAACCTGATGGATCAGAGTTCTTTGATTTCGTGTCTGATCTACAACTTAAGCTGACAAATCTCTTTTTCTCTTGATAAAATGGAGGAGCAGAGCGGCTTCTTCTTGACCTTCGTTTACCAACATTATTCTTTGAACCATACCTATAACTAAATGTGTCCTTCCTGATATTATGTTGTTCAATACCCACATTATCTGCATGTCCCCACAATGACTGGAAAATCGTTTCACCTGACTCAGTGCCATTCTGAATATCTGCGAAAGAATCTGTGCTGGTTTTCCGGCAACTGATTTTAGGTATGGCCTCATGATCAAATTTGACGTCGTTGGCAGCACTGAAAAAGTCTCCAGGGTCAGGCGTCCTTCCCAGGTCCAAACTCCCTTCAAGAATTTGACAACCTTTCTGATAATCAGACTCCCACTCGGTCGCAGAAGGAGATGTGGAGAACACTGTAGAGCACTCAGAACTCAAACGGAAACTACCAGGACCAGACCTCCCGACATTGGCTGAGGAAGAGTAAATTTTCTTCACAGATTTGTCTTCATAAGAACGAAATTCCGCAATATCTACGCGGTTGATGTTAAAATCTTCTCCATTTCCAACACTTGTACTATCTGAGATATGTTGTGGATTAAACCAATCAGATTCCTGCCATGAACTCCCTAGGGAACAATCAGGAGTCCTGGTCCTTCCATGAAATTCATGAGTATCAGAAAGAACATCACGGTAGGAATCACCTTCTCTGGTCTCTAGGACATGAATCAGTGAATTAGTTCGTTTGTCATCAAGTTTCATACGCATGCCTGATTCAGACCCTTCACCACGAGCTAGATTAGGCTCATGAAGGGCTAGCCTTCCTCTTGAGGAGCAACCCCGCAAAAGGTGATTTCCAATGCAATTGCTGACATCCAACTCATCTTCAACATCTTCAAACTGAAAATTCAATACGTCTGCATCTTCCATAAAATCATGGTTGACACTGGGTGTGCTAATCTGGCATCTTGTTAGAAACTGTTTGCTGCACTTAGCGCCAGAAACCAATCTTGTTTCTAGGAAGCCAGTAACTTGCGGAAAGTCTTCATTCTTTTGCATATCTGTGTCACATGGCTGTAGAAAAGAAGCAGTCTGACGGTCAAATTCAGCTACAGTGTCTTGTTCTTTAAGATTCTGAATTTTCATTCCTAACTCATATTTTGGAGACCATTCCTCCTTTCCTTCCGAAAAATAACCATCATCTCTTTTAAAGCCAGCAGACGGGGGAAAGAGAAAACTAGAAGGTGTCTCATCATTACTTCTCTTGAGCTTCTTTTTTGTAGGTTCCATAGTTTCTGGCCACTCTGCATCTAGAAAATGAAGCATTGGTAAAGGCTGCCTGAAAATATATAAGGGATGCTGCCCCGTTCCACTATGTAAGAACTAATGTCATAGAATGGTAACAGTCTAAAACGTTGTGTACCTTTTTCAAGTCCACCCATGTAATCAATCAGGTCTTGTCTATCACCTTTTGCCAGCAGATCAGCTCGCCCATCACAAATTTCTAAGAAAAGAACGGTAAGAAAACATTGAAAAACCTAGAAATATAAGGGATACCAACAGAGCTTTGACAAAAGTGTGGCATACCAAGACCCTCATCTTTCTTCCAGTTCGCTAGAATGATTCTTTCTATCAAGGTAAGTATAGGTTCCCAGTTCTGCCACAGATAGAGAAACAGGCAAGCTTTAAAATACAAAAAAAGTCTAAGCAAGTTTAGATCACAAGAGAAATTTAATACCTTGAACTCGACGTTTGTCTTTGATGGTTCAAATGATAATTCATAAAGATGACGTGGACATGTTATGCACAGTATGTAACCAGGACAGGGTTGAATTCTGCTACGTCGTCCTGTTTGTAGCCCATCTGTAGGCTTCCAGTCATCCGTAGAATCAAAACTAGCAGCGAAGTTGTTCAGCAGCTTATGTATGGGACCTTTGCTTACGAATCTTGAATTGATATCTGTCACCGTGAAGGCCATACAACCTTATACAGAAACTTCCTAACTTAAACCGCAGAAGATAGTTTATGTATAGTCACACATAAAAAGATGCAGAGATAAGGATACATATGTACTGCAAAACCTGCAAGGAAAATACCACAATATAGAGAAAAGTGAGGCTCAAGGTTAACAATCTGACAAACAAGGGTAATAGTTATGGACCCCATAAGTGCAACAAGTAACTTACCTTGAAACTATCTCGAGGACCAGATATATACCCAGAGACATTCAACGTGCCATCTTTAACGTCTACTTTAGAAAGAGAGTTTAAAGCTTCGGTCCCTGCATCACTCATCAGTAGAGAAAATGCTGAAGCAGAAGGATTGGCTTGGAGAAGCTCTTCATCACTGTAACAAGGAAACTATCAGAAGGGCCGCTGAACTCATAAGGATCTTAAAATGAAAGTAGGAACCCACCTATCGATATCAAGAACACTGAAGGAAACATTAGAGTGCACAAGCGCAATCCGGAACACACACTTTGTTATAGATTCCAACACTTTCTTGGGGCTTCCGTTGCAAAAAGAAAAGGAAAGAAACGATTTTACATAAAAACATGGACATCTTTCACAGAACTTGAGACGAGGCGAAGATGAATGCGGATGTCTAAGTGTATAAGAAATGAACCTGGATTGCATATATTTTTGTCTCACAGGATGATTGTAAAACAGATCTCGGACAGTTACTGCATCAACCAGGTAAAAATCAGAAGTAAATCATACCACTGGCCCCTTGCCAATGTAAACCCAAAAAATAATAATCAGATGCAAGCATGAAAGAAAAAGCAATGGTGACAAAAGACACATTACCAGTCGTGCCAGAGTCTTTTCTATCATCGTCAATTCCTAGATGAAGACACTTGGATCCCTAAAAAGCATTGTGTAGAAGTTTAAAACCATAAACAAAGTCATACACATTAAGCAAGAGTGTTGAATTGCATCAAGATTCATCCCATACCTTCATAACCTTCCGATAACCATTAGGCCTCCCAACAGCTTTAGTCGTGATTTCCAGCAACGAGATATCTGATATGGAAGCCAAGGCCTCTCCTCGGAATCCAAAACTTTCACTGGCTGTCTCCACATCTATGAAGTCGTGAAACTTTGACGTAGCTGTTTCATCACATTGCCCATGATAAGTTTCTCAATCGAACTAAAACTAACAAACAGCTATTACCAATCCATTAAACCTAACTTACAAGACTCGTCCTTTATAAGAACTTACCATATCTTTCTCCCAACAAAACCAAATCATCTCTGGAAACGCCAGATCCTGAGAAAAAATCAAAATTAAGATTCAATCATTTGCACAAAGGTAAAGATAGTCATAGTGGAGCTACTACACTCACCATCATCCACAACCTTCACAGAGCATGTCACAACGCCCACGAAGATAGACACCTGTCAACAGATATTTCGATTTTCAATCAGCACAATTACAAACAAGTTTTCAGAACCAGAAGAAGAGAATCGATTCGATTTCGGTTTAACCTTGGTCGCACCAGCGTCGAGACTGTTGAAGAGGAGCTCCTCCACGACCCTCGTCATGTCGAACATGATGATTCCGGATCGCATGGAGCGACGGACGCCTTCCGGCAAGGGCTTAATCGTCTTCATCTTCTCGCTCGCTCCCTCGCTCAGTCACTCTCTAACGGGAATGGTTCCATCAACTGTGGAAACTGGAGGGAAATCGCGAAATTGGGGATTTAGGTCTTCAAAACGACTGCGTTTTGCATGTGTGAATATTTCTTCTCTCGGGTTTTAACTTTTGTTTTGTTCCCTTTTTAACCCCATAGAAAGAGAACCTTCCAAATCTAACCCTAGTGCTAAATCTAACCTTTAGTGCTGAGGGTTGGTCGTTTATATTAAAGCCACCAGATTAGACCACCGACGACTCTCTCCAATTTTAATCCGAAGAATAATTACATTAATTAATACTCCCTCCGTTTTTTTATACAAGTAGTATTAGAGAATTTTTTACGTTCCAAATTATATGACGTTTTTGGTTTTTTTATGTAAAATTTATTAACACTTAATGTTATATGACGAATGAAAATATACCTTCTATTTTATTATTGGTTGATTTGTGGTTAATTAAATAATTAATAATGTTTTTGTTTAGAAAATATAAAAAATTAATAATTTCTTAATCTATATGCACAATTCTAAAACAACTTATATTAAAAAACGGAGGGAGTATGAATCAGCAAAAGGCCAATTAGCAACTATTTTCACATTTTAACATGGAAACTACCAAACATTTAGTTTGATAAATTTGGCTAAGCTAGCATACTCTAATTAATATATGATAATACTATAATACTTATAATTAGCCAGGATTATTATCAGAAAATGAATTTTATATATTATAAATTGAATTGTAAAATGGCAAATGATAAAGTTGATTAAGAAAAATCAATGATGTTGATATTTTCTCTATTCAATGTTTGTGATATATGTATTTGGTTAGACAGTGATCTGATAATTACGATACAATAGTTCCACTAGTTTTCTCGTTTAAAATGATTTCATTAGCCTTTTTGGGGGGTCTGATGAGGATGAAATGGCACGGCAAGTGGATGGTGAAGTTGACTATCTCCGCCAAACTAGTAGGGTATAATGATCATAAATCCATCGGATTAAAGCTTTGATTTACCGATTATTTCAGACTAAATATTAGATAGACCACTTTGCTTTAATATTCATCCACCATAAATTCTATATCACGTCAATGATATTGTACCTACTTACGTTTTAATAAGTTTCACAGTTCAGTTTTTTAATATATGATCTTGTTTGACAGCTCAAATACATGAATATTTTAGCTTTTAGCACTCTTGTATAATTATAGTAGGAAATATATTGTGAATTATATTAGTATTATTTCCAACTACAGTGTAACGATTATACTCCATCTGCTTTCGTAATGTATGTGATGTAGGTCTAAACACACACAAAATATTATTCTATAAAAATAATCAAATATATTAAAAATGATTCAACCAATCATAAAAGCTATAAAATATAACCAGTTTAACAGTTTTCAATAAAATTAAATTAAATATAAAATTTCAAAATACTTTTCCATTTTGAAATATTTTTTTTTCTAAAACATAATATATTATGATACGAGAGAAGTAATCTAAGATTTTAATCATATGTTACACAAATTTGTGTCCATTATCATGTTTCTCAATCGATGATCCTCCTTTTATATCATTTGGTGTGGTTTAAACTTTTGTGCATTTTTAGAAATCTAGATGACAGCTTTTTTTTTTTTTGACAGCAAGAAATTCACAGACTCATATTGACTCTGTAAACCAAATCGGCAACTCCGCATCCATATGAACGACGAAAGACGGTTGTTTCCTAGCACTACGTGCCAAGCTATCCGCCCTTTGGTTCTCCGTTCGGGGAACATGGATGATGTCTGAGTTGAAGAAGCTTCTTCGTAAAAGCTTGATATCTTCCAGATAGGTTTCAAATGCTGGCCATTCTTCTGGTTCCGAAACCATCTTCACCAATTGAGAACAATCCGTTGCAAACGTAACCTGAAACTGTCTTAGATTCTTCATACATTCCATTGCCCAAATCAATGCCTCCACCTCCGAATGAAGAGGAGACAGACACGCCCTTATATTCCTGGCTCCTAATAAACCATCAAAACCTGGTAAGGTACTATACCATCCTTGTCCCGAAAATAGTTCATTCTCTTTCCACGAACCATCTATAAAACACCATCGTCCTGTAGTTTCTAATGTAGGTCGGGCCTGTACTTGCCTCTCCCTTCGTTGATCAGTGTTAACCTGTGCTTCAGCCCAAAGTGTCGATTCCAGTTCTGCTAATCTAAGTGTTTCCCTTGGATCAATATCCAGATTACTAAACACTTTATTGTTCCGACCTTTCCATATATACCATAATATCCATGCAAATTGGTGGTCATCCATCTTTGGAGTAACTCGCCAAAAGAGATGATCCATGTTACCAAAAAACGAACAAGTTGGAAAAAAATCCGGACTTGATGGTATTTTAGATAGTGCCTACACTTGACGTGCTGGACGACATTCAAAAAACACATGATTAATTGATTCCTCTGGGTCTCCGCATCGAGCACAACAAATTTCCCCTTGTATTCCTCTCCCCCGCAGATTCTTCATTACCGCTATACAACCTGAAACGAGTTGCCATAAAAAGTGCTTCAACTTCGGTAGGCACCGCACTTCCCAGCAGAAAGCTTTTAACGGATCCACTGTGGGTCCATAAAATTCTGGTGGTTTTTCCTTATCAGGATATACCCGTTCCACCTGATACCCTGATTTGACCGAATATTTCCCATTATTAGTGAAATGCCATCCATTCCTATCATCCATCTGATGTCTACTTAATGGAATACTTTCAATAATTTGTGCATCATGAGGATCCACCAAAGCCCTGATTGCCTCAAGATTCCAAGTTCGGGATTCCAAATTAATGAGGGAATCCACTGTGAGATCCGGGTAACTGTTGTGAAGATTTTTGTTTGCTGGTCTCGGGCGAGTGGCTGGGATCCAAGGATCATTCCATACGGAAATAGATGAACCTGTTCCCACCCTTTTAATTAGTCCTTTACAAACCAGAGATCTAGCAGAGATCATACTTCTCCAGCCATATGACGGGGAGTAAGATCGGATCGGTTCAAGGGGTGAAGCATTCCTATAGTACCGTCCTTTAAAGACTCTAGAGAAAAGAGTGTTTGGTTTCTCAATCAGCCTCCACAGTTGCTTTCCAAGCATCGCCGTGTTAAAATCCATAAGATCCTTAAAACCTAATCCACCATTGTCTTTGGGGAGGCATAACTTATCCCATGATTTCCAATGCATGCCTTTTGTGCTCCCTCCTGGACTCCACCAAAATTGAGCTACTGCGCTCGTTAATTTTTTAACAGTAGCTTTTGGTAATCGATAAACAGACATGACATGATTTGGCAGAGCCGTAACCACCGACTTAATAATCACCTCCTTCCCACCTTTAGTAAAATATCTAAAAGTCCATCCATTTACCTTCTTATTCAAAAGTTCTTGAACAAATCCGAACACTTGGACTTTAGATCCCCCAAGGCTTTCGGGTAACCCTAGATAAGATCCCATTCCTCCTAAATTCTGAATACCCAAAATATCTCTCAACTCTTGTCGACTGGACTCTTCAATCTTATGACCAAATTGAATTGAAGATTTCTGAAAATTTATTTGTTGCCCGGAAACAGCCTCGTACTCTTTTAAAATCCTGAGAATAGTTTGACATTCTTCTCTGTTTGCCTTGCAAAAGAAAAGGCTATCATCTGCAAATAACAAATGCGATATTGCCGGACAAGCTCTTGCTACCTTCATACCGGTTAATTGTTTTACCCTCTCCGCTTTTTTGATATTCACAATTAAAGCCTCAGTACACATAATAAATAAATACGGAGACAAAGGATCCCCTTGACGTAGACCTCGCTGGGGAATTATAAGGCCTCGCGGCTGGCCGTTGAGGAGGACCCTATATTGAACCGAAGAGATACATTCCACCATTATATTGATCCAGCGAGGATCAAACCCCATTTTGTTAAGAAAGGCCTCAATAAAATGCCACTATATCCTATCATACGCCTTGCTCATATCCGTTTTAATGGCCATAAATATATTTTGACATGACTTATTTGTTCTCAGACCATGAAACATTTCCTGAGCTATAAGAATATTATCTGATATTCACCTTCCTGCCACAAAAGCCGATTGCGTCTCTGAAATTAATCGGGGGAGGCAAATTTTCAGTCGTTGACACAGAACTTTCGATATAATCTTGTAACCTACATTGCATAGACTTATCGGCCGTAGTTCCATCATCCTTGTATGTCTCTCTACTTTTGGAATCATGCAAATATTAGTAATATTTAAACGTGGATCCAAGTTGCCTGTAACCAAGAAATTATTCACCATCTCAACCAAGTCCTTCTTAATAATATGCCAGGAGTGCTGAAAAAACAGGGCTGTCATTCCATCCGGGCCTGGCGCTTTCTCTGGATGCATCATGAATAAAACCTGACGAACCTCTTCCTCTGTTGCTGTTCTCAATAGTATCTGATTCATTTGGGGGGAAATAGACGGCACTATCTCATCTAGAAAATTATCAAAGTCCGTTGGGTTTGTAGTACTAAAAAGACCATCAAAATAATCCACCGCCACCTTCTCAATCCCATTTTCCTCTGTAATCCAATTTCCTTGTTCATCATGAAGTCCCACTATTTTATTACGGACCCTACGCTGCTTTGTTAGAGCATGGTAAAATTTGGTATTAAGATCTCCAGATGAATGCCACATATTTCGGCTTTTCTGATGCCAATATTCCTCTTCATCTTTATACGTCTCTTGTAACTTTCTGGATACTTCAAGGATGTCCTCTTGTGATCTACTATTATCTGACTGGACCTCCTCAAGTGCATGTTGAAGATCTTTAATTTTATCCTTTCCGTATGGTTGATTATCCTTTCGCCATGATGAAATTTCATGACGACAATTACTAATTTTTGTAACAACATCCTCGAGCTGTCCTTCGTGATTTTCTGTCCATCCTGCCACAATTGATTCCATAAGCCCCTCTTGGCCAATCCATCTCTTATCAAACCTGAATTGACCTCTTTTTTTCGTGAATACCTTATCCTCCAAAAAAGCTATCACAGGGCGATGATCAAAGCCCACCATCCTCAAATATTCTGTGTAAGAACATGGGAACAGTGTATGCCACTCCTCATTTGCCAAGGCCCTATCTAATCGACACCTGATCGTCATTGCTCCTTTTCCTTTACCTCTCTTTGCTTGCCATGACCATTTATTACCGCGAGCCGGAAATTCTAGTAGACCACTATTCCTTATCATATTGTTAAAGGGTATGAATGAGGTGGCACTTCTCAGGGATCCCCCATCCTTTTCATGATTTCCAGTAATCTCGTTTAGATCTCCAATAATAAACCATGGTTCAGAGCGTGATAATCCATACCGAGTTAGTCTCTCCCAGACCTGTTCTCGTAACTTTTGCACCGGATCTCCATAAACAAAAGTAAGAAAAACTTGTTTTCCTTTGACCACCGCCTCAATATCTATCATTCTGTTGCTGGAATATAAGATTTGAACGCGATATTAAAAATCGTATAAAAATTGAATATTCTTTGTTTCTTTTTAAAATAGTGTAATATTAATGAGCCATGTTCACATTATTCTTCCAAATTTTATTTTTTTATTTGATTAAGACTACCAATGTAGGGAAAATAAAATAAACTAGGACTCTAGGAAAAAAAAAAAAGAAGAAGAGTAACTCCGTGAAGAAAGAAAGAAAGAAAAACATGACGGCCGTTATTATGGTTAGACGGAAGAATGTCAGACTCCGACCAGCTGGTGAATACTTCCGCGGTTCTTGTCAATGCCATGTAATGTAAGAGAGATAACTGTACAAAAATGCAAACTTTTATTGATAATTATATATGGAAAATAAAAAATAAAAGAGAGAGAGAGAGAGAGAGAGTGATTTTGTAGGGTTTACATATAAAACTGAAAAATTGGAACAATCTCCTCTTCTCTTCTCCATTGCCATTTATCTCCTTCTTTCCCTCTGCAAACCCTAATTTTCCCTTCCTCTGTTTTCTTTTTCCTGAGAAAACTGGAAACAATAAGATAAACTTCAAAGCTCTGATAATTCACCTTGTTACAAAAACGCAGAGGTAGAATCTAATTGCTTGTTCATCTGATACTCTGTTTTCTTATATCTCGTTTGGGTTATGATTCTTGTTGTTTCAATTCTTCACAATTTTAATTCCATTATGATCGAGTAATTCAGCTGCTCATTTCAAATGTTATTGCTTATTATGTTGTTAATCATGAGAATTCGTGAGATTTAAGGATGATTATTTGAAAAAAAAGAGGTTCGATTTATGTTCTGTCTTGACGATTGATTGTATCAAGTATTGATCTTTGAGGTAATAAAATGTTTTGATTTTAAAAAATCTGAAGGAATCAGCTAATGATGATTCAGATTGTATGTACTCTGATCTCGAGCTGATCTCATTCATGATTCGAATTCAGATCCATTTAAATCTGATTTACAGACACTAACTAACTCGTGTTCTTTGTTTGTCGGAATTGGGTTTTTATAGCTGATTTAAAATGGAGATGAGTCAGCTCGATTCCGATTTGCGTCTGCCTCCTCGAAAACGATTACTTGCTGGTTACATGAAACTAAACGGCATCGGATCTTCTTCTTCTTCATCTACGTCTCCTTCGGCTGCTTTAGCTTTTTCTTCCTCGACTTCAAACTCAATCGGATCCTCCTCCTCCTCTGCTTCAACCTCTCGTTTCCACAGCGTCCAGAATCAGTCACCTGAAGAGCTCGTGGAGGCAGCGAGATCCGCAGCTGCCGTAGCCGTCAAAGCTGCGAAGGCGGCTAGAGCGATAGCGAACGAGAAGGCCTTGATTTCTTCAAAGGCGATTGCTGCGGCCAAGAGGGCATTGGAGCTTGTTGATTCTTTCCCTAAAGAAGCAATGGCTGATTGCAAGGAGAAGAAACATGTCTCCGTAGACAACTTGTCTTCAAAGGATTTAGCGTGTAGGTTGCAGCGAGCTATCGAGAGAAGGTACCCTAAAGTCTTGGCTATTCGCGAGGAGAATGGTCAAATAAACAAGAAGCAGAAGATGAACAAGACCGTAGCTGATGGTGGGAGTAGTGTGACCGGTTATGTGAATGGCATCGCTGGGGTTGTGGATTCAGACAGCTCCTATGACGGATTAGAATCAAACAGAAAGGCGTTCAAACCGAATGAAGTGGATTGGATACGGACACCAGGGAAGGGGAAAGCAGAGGAGCAAAGAAGAGGAAGAGTGAAACTAAAGAAGTTTCCTTTGAGCATTTGCGATTCTACCGATCAAGAAAACGGTGTCTCCTCCTTGTCTCCAGTCCCGGTGGCTCAGCCGCAAAACAAAGCCATACGGTCATAGTGAGTTTTGTATGCCAGAAGAAAAGACTTTTTTTTTTTATTCAAGTTTTGGTCAGCATTTGCCATTTTCAGTAGAAGAAGAATCCACATTTGTTGTTTATTCATATATGAATTGTATTTGCAATTACGTTGTGTTGTAGAATAAGGTTTGGTGGTATTTGGATTCATAGACAAGGACGAATGTAATGAAGCGATGATGTACCTTTTTTTGCTAAATATTATTCTTTCCGTTTCGAATTAAATATCATTTTTAACACTATTAAAAATAGTTAAATGTTTATTTTACTTTTATTCAATCATTAAAAATTTATCATATATTACTTTTAAAAGTTTAAAAATAATATATGATAAATTTTAGTTATGAGTAAAAATGATAATTAATGTAAAACTTGTATTGACATAGTAAAGTAACAATGAAATTGTATTCTGCAACGATAATTAATTTGAAACTGAGAGAAAGCATGTTTATATTGATTTACCTATTTTCCATAAAATTTTAAAAGTAATATATGATAAATTTTAATTATGAGTCAAAATGATAATTAACGTAAAACTTATATTGACATCATAAAACAATACTAAAATTTTATTCTACAGCGATAATTAATTTGAAACTCAGAGGGAGCATGTTTATATTGATTTACCCATTTTCCATGTTTTTCAGAAACAGTTACTCGGCTGGGCAATGGTTTGATCCAAAGAAAAAAACACGGAAAATAAACAGATTTTTAGGCCACCATTAACCAGAATGCTTACCTCGGTGCTTAACTTTAAAAAAAAAAAATTTAAATAGAGCGTTTAAACAAGCGCTGGAAGTGCCGGTTGTTCCACTGTTCGCGAGTCCCACTGATACGTGGCGACCCGCGATTGGTTCATTTTTTTTTTTAATCAGACAAAAACTAAAAGAAAAAAAAAATTAAGCACCCCAAATGGGGTGCTATGGTTAATTATGCCCTTAGACTGGATACAGAGTGTCACGTGTAGATCCACGTGCTGTTATGGAACGTGTGAGACAGCCAGGCACACAATGAGAGATAAATAAACATACAAATCTGTGGAGAATGAAAACAAAAGCTCATTCATGCACGTCACATGTGGTCTGAAAGTTAAAACCATCTGGCCACGTCGCTTTTAGATTTACCAATAAGTCATCTTTATTTCAGTTTGTAATTTATATAAACGAACAAAATTTTAGTTTCACTAGTTAGGGTGCTTTTTTACTTCTAAAAGTATTTTGCTTTTATGAGAGAGAAAGTAGGTACTGAATGATACGAGTAGTATTTTGTTCAACCTGTAATTTTATTACCATCAATAGATACGTTGACATTGACATGTTTAAAATGGAATTTATATTTTGTATGGACCATTGATTTATCATTTGTGTCCCTATATAAACTACTTGAGTACATAAAAAAATTCAAAAGGTAAATGGCGCCGACAAAAAAAGAAACCGCAGTGATAAGTAAAATAGTCATTCAGTTTTGAATAAAACGGTATATAGATCTTACAACTTACAAGTAACCATTTGAGTGTACAGAAGATCAATTGTGTGTTTTCTTTAGTTTCTATACGTTTATATTATTAACTAAAATCACATGTGTTACATATCTTTCATAGTTTTTTTTTACAATTGACTGTTTTCAGTTTTGTATTCACTGATGGACTCACCAAACAATAACTAAAACGAAGCAAGCAACAAAATGTTAGGATTTTTTTTTGTTTTGTCAGTTATACATCATGCACATAATGAACTTAGATGGTGACGCAAAACTTTAACTAGATCACTAACTAGTATTAAACAAGAAGATGAAACATCTTTGTTAGTTGATTCATTCATTCATTACAAGGCATTTCTTTTATAAGCAACAAATGAAGTGGATGTTTAACCAATAATCATAACTCTCCAAACAAAACAGAGAACAATTAAGCAAAAAATATCCAAGTTGTTCAAAAAGAAAACATGTATGAATAAAAAGAAGGTGGAGTTTCTTTCACCCTTTGATGTGCAAGTTTCTCATTTGAGATTCTACATTATCTGCATTGTTCTGTGTACTTACTACATTCATCCATGGATGTTCCAAGCACTGCTGAGCAGTTGGTCGTTTCTCCGGCGCAAACTCAAGAATAGGACTCAGAAACTCAGTAAACTCCTTCGCTTCTGCTTCCGGAAGCTTGTACTTATCCACCAGTAAACGATCTAGTGGCCAATACTTCAACCTCCGGATCCTCTTCAAATCTCCATGTCTGTCAAAGTAGTCTTTAGACTTCGCTCCACCAATAGCAATCTGCACAAACAAACCACGTCAAGAACCGAGTAAAAGAAACACATGGCCGGTCCTGGACAAAGCCCACTAAAACATTGGTCCTTAGCCCCAAAAAAATATTTTTTTATCAAAACTAAATCGTCTATAGCCTTTAGTAAAGATACCTTTCGAGGCATTTTTCCTAGAAGCTCCATCATAAGAGCAAGATGATCCTCGTCTTCTCCATAACCATTCCCTTCTTTAGGAGCAAACAGCATATCCCCAGTGACAAGCTCGAAAGCAGTACAACCAAAAGACCACATATCAACAGAGAAAGAGTATCCAGACTTCAGTATCACCTCAGGAGCTCTGTACTGTCTCGTCTGTATCTCTTCAGCAAACTGTTTATCAGCCCAACACGCGTTACCGAAGTCAACCACTTTGCATCTCATATCAATCCCATCAAGACTCCTCTCCGTATTGGACGACGCTTCTCCACCAACCATTGAAACTCTCCTCTCTGATATCTTAGCAACCGCTCTTTTAGCTCTCCTCTTCAACTTCTTCTCAATCAGATTCATGGTCGAAGAACCGCCACCACCGTTTGCGTTTCCTTCAGGCTTTTCTAACAACGGAGTTAACCCGGATCTAACCGGATCTTTAGCAGGGTCAATGGTGGAACAGAGAAGAATATTCTCCGGTTTTAAATCAGAGTGGATCATACCGAGCTCACGGTGCAAGTAATCCAAACCGGTCAGCACGCATCTGCAAATCTCCCTGACTTTATCCATCTTCAAGCCTTTGTAACGGTTGTACCTGATCAAACGGAGCAAGCTGTCGCCGAGAAACTCGAGCACCATGCACAGATGCTGCCCGTTGGGGCCAGCGTGCTTGAAATGGTCGATGAGGCGGACGACGCATTTGGTGTTTTGGAGGTCTCCGTCGGCAGCAGCTGAAAGGAACTCGATTTCGTGGAGTGCGGCTTGTGCGAATTGCTGCGCGCTCTTCTGAATCTTCAAAGCAACGTAGCTCTGCACACAAAGAGACGTCAACATTGGATAAAGGAAGAGTCTTTTGATCTCGATTTGTGATAAAGGTTTGATCTTTTAATGAAAAACTAAACATTGCAGAGATCAAGAGCAGAGAGAGAAGAAGCGTACAGAGGAGAGAGTGTCGTAGGCAAGCCAGACGGTGGAGAATTGACCCCAGCCGAGCTTTCTCTGAGCGATGTAACGGCCACCGGAGAAAGGGTCGCCGATCCTGACGGCGTGGTATCCACCTTTGCGGTAAGAATCGAAGCCTTCTTCTTCACCTTCTGATCCAGACGAGGATGAACACGACATGTCTCTCTGCCGGAAATTGAACTTTTGTCTGATTTAAGATCGTCAAAATTGGATCTTTGCGAAAGAGCTTTCCTTTTCCTTACAAGGGAGAGAGAGAGAGAGAAATGGCACTCAGATTGCGTGTGACCCTTCTCCACTTTTTGCTCTGTTTCTGTGTTTTCCTGATTTAAACTTTTGAGGGGTAATTCTCTGTTTTACCCTTTCAGGGTGGAGGAGTTGTTAAGCAATAGAGTTATTGCTCTGGGGGGGGGGGGGGGGGGGGGGGGGGGGGGTCATATGTCGTTTTTATATTTAAGGGCCAAAGTCTCTGTCTTCCTTAGAAGGTTAGACCACTGCATTAATAGACCGGTTTGCTCCCGAGTTTTGGATAAACCGGTAAACTGGATCCAAATATCACATTTTGATCATTGAGATTCATGTTTCTCTATGATCTCAGATCACATTGGTCCTTCAAATCACTAATAAGCTTTGAACACTCACAACTCTCTAGAAAGCTGAATTTACAGACAAGAAAAAACAAGAAGAGAACATAATCGATTCACAAGCTGAACTTACTACAATCAGAACAGAGTGTACTCTGTTTAAGCTAAAGGAACTAACTTTATTACTCTTTAACGATCCAAACACCACACGATCAAAGTGTTTGTAACTCAATTGTCTACTGAAACAAAGCAACCAAACAGAGCAATCTGACATTCATGTTTATTAGACAAGACAAAAAGACCATTTCGAAATGAACGTTTTAAATCACTCCAAATCCTGAACAATCTTGATCCCCATGGAGTTAGCGGTACCAATGATAGATTTGCAGATCGACTCCAACGGCATATACTGACAAAACGGATCCGTCTGCTTCACCTTCGCGATCTCGTACACGTGTCTCACGGAAAGCGTCGTCACCGTCAAATGCCCCGGACGCGTGCTCCCTTTATCCACCCCCGCCGCTTTCTTGATGTACCACGACACGGACGGAGACTTGACGGTGAACTCGAACGAGTTGTCCTTGTACGCCGTTATCTTCACGGCCATCGGAGTGTCCGGTTTGTACTTTTGAGTCCTCGCGTTGAAGTCCTTGCAGAACGCCATCAGGTTCAGCCTGTACTGACCTAGCGCAGGGCCCACAGGAGCTGCTGGTCGTGCTCCTCCAGCTGGGACAGTCAGCTTGATCGTCGCCGCCACAGCTCGCCGTGTCGCGATGTCTTTCGCCGCCGCCGCCATTGTTTGGATCGTGAAGAGCTTCCTTCTTCCGTTTCCAGGGATCGAGGGTTTTACAAGGTGTAGAGTTTGGGCCTTAGCTTTTGATTTGGGCCTTTACACTCAATAATCTTGTACTATCATACTTTTACATAAAGGGAAAATGATTTTCCTGCCATGGGTTGTAACTTTGTAGTCAATTAATAACGTCATGGCCACTGCATTGATCAGTCTGTGACAATGATATGAATCTAGCGTTATTAACATGGAGACATACCTTAGAGATTTTTATGCCATGGGACAAATAAACATATGTTTATAGTCTCTTACTAAATAGTTTTACAGTTAAACAACACAGAAGTATTTTCTTACAAATGAAATCTTGAAAGAAATTATTACCCAAAAAGCCTGTTATTAACTTTTATGTTTAACTTGTAAACAAGTGAAATACACAAACTATATCATCCATAATAGAAATAATATCTATTAATTTTCAATCACAAAGCTTATTTTACAATTCTACAGTAAATAATAATAGTATATAAAGGATAGTAACAGTAATCTAGATTCAAAAAAACATTTGTTTTTTATAACACTTCAGAAAATATAAACATTAAAAATATTCAAAAGAAATAAATAATAAAATTCAAATATTTTTCTAAATTTAGAAATAAATGTAAAAGTTGTGAAAAAAAAATCTTAAAATGTTAGTAATAATCTATGTTTAAGTTCAAAGAAATTAATAATACTTAAGCCAAATGGTCTCACAGAGTACACGTAACAAACACGAGGCGACTTTGACTCGTTGTTCAACTTTTTCGAGTCACAAGTTGGTTTTATGGGATTTTAGATTTTTGTCAACCTTGGCTACTTCAACAGAGTCCTAAAGGAGCAAAGCTTAATGCTACCATTCCTATATATTATCATTTTGAATTTTTGATATTGGATTCAAAAGATAAAATCTACTCGTTGTACGTAGTGCATTGTCGATAGCATAAAGATACATATACTCAGAACAAAACATATATAAAATGCAATGTGAAATATAATTAAACACACGCACACACACTAGCTAATGTGTAAACTAAACCTCATGGATTTGGGATGTTTCGACACACTAGGTGTATCAATGGTTCTAGTCCATAGCGACTACGGTCAGGTTTGATATTATTTTATTTCGGTTATCGAATGTTTTTGGAACTAGTAAAATATTTTAACCTGAAGTTGAGAATTAGTATTTTCGTCACAAAATTCATTAATAAATAAGGTAACGAGGAATAAATAGTATGATAAAGCAATAACCTCTTTAATCACTCCAAATCCTGAACAATCTTGATTCCCATGGAGTTAGCAGTACCAATGATAGATTTGCAGATCGACTCCAGAGGCATATACTGACAGAATGGATCCGTCTGCTTCACCTTAGCTATCTCGTACACGTGTCTCACCGAAAGCGTCGTCACCGTCAGATGCCCCGGACGTGTGCTCCCTTTGTCAACCCCAGCTGCTTTCTTGATGTACCACGACACCAGTAGCGGCCCTGACCGGAAGCGGAGGAAGCTCAAGCTTCCGGCCTTCACCTTTTAAAGAAATATTCCGGCCAATTATTTACAAAGATTTTTAGCTAGTCTAGTGGCAAACATAGATATTTTGGAACGCAAGGTGACGAGTTCGATTAACAGTAGTGCTATTTTCTTCATGCGTATACATTTTGATATATATATCATGTACAAACAACTTATGAATGGGCCTTTTTTTCTTTACTTGCTTCCGGTCTATACATTTTCAAGGCCGGCACTGCACGACACAGAAGGAGATTTAAAGGTGAACTCGAACGAGTGGTCCATGTACGCCGTTATCTTCACGGCCATAGGAGTGTCCGGTTTGTACTTTTGAGTCCTGGCGTTGAAGTCCTTGCAGAATGCCATCATGTTAAGCCTGTACGGACCTAGCGCCGGACTTACAGGAGGTCCTGGACTTGCTTTCCCAGCCAGGACAGTCAGCTTAATCGTCCCCGCAACTGCTCTCCGTGTCACGATGTCCTTCGCAACCGCGGCCATTGGTTAGAACGTGAAGAACTTTTTCCAGGGTTCGAGGGTTTTTATTACACACGTCTTGGGTAGCAAGGTGTATATAGGAGAATAGATATTATGGACCGTTAATCGTGAAACCCGAAAAGTTTGTGAAGCCCAAACCAAAGAATATAATAAATACTATTGTGAAAATTAAATAAATTTAGATATGTCATAAGATATATATAATTTTTTTAGTTAAGTTTAACTCTTAAGTATACATATATACAGTATCGGCCCTGGGGTAAAGCTGGTAAAGCACCAGCTCTAGGCGCCACAAAATATATAGATATTTAAGGGAGATCATTTACGAAAAAACAAGTTGGTTTAGTGGCTTTTAGCGACTTCCTATCTCTGTCCCACCCTGTGTTCGCCTCCTTCATATCACATTTTATTAATATGTTTTGTGTATATGGATCAAGTTGGTTTTTTGTTTTAGACACCAAGAAATGACGTGCCGGGCCTGCATATATACACAACGATTTTATAATTTGTTATAACAATAATACAACTCATAGTCTTATTCGCTAATCTTATATACAATCCAACCACTCAATTAACAAACAAGTGCATGGTTACAAATTGAAGGATAAAGAATACTTAAATTCTGTTTTTACATAATAAGAAACGATTTTCCACCCATTTTAACGTCATGGCGATTGTGGCGTCATGTATATATGTCGACATTAATGTTTTCGGGACCAAAAGTCAATACAAGTGTGCGCACCGACAATGACATGAAACTTGCGTTATAAACATGGACACAGAGAGTACACGTAACAAACATGATGCATGACTTTGACTCGTTGTATAACTCTTTTGAGACTCAAGTTGGTTTTATGGGCTTTTAGATTTTTGTCAACCTTTGCTACTTCAACAAAATGTCCAAAAGGAGCAAAGCTTAGCTACTAATTCCTTTTGATCAAAAAAAAAAAAAAAGCTACTAATTCCTCTTATCATTTTGATATGAGATTCAAAAGACAAATATACACGCTGTATTGGTCCTTGTATAGAGATAAGTCACATAACGATACATAGACTTTGAACAAAACATAAAATGCAATGTAAAATTTGAACACACGCACACTAGCTAATGTGTAAACTGAACCTATCGAATGTTTTTGAAACTAGTAAAATATATTAATATATGAAGTTGAGAATGAGAACTAGTATTTTCATCACAAAATAAATAAATAAAGTACTGAAAAATAATATGATAAAAGGATAACATATATAGCATCTTTATGTGTGTGAAAACAAACAACACACAACTATAAGGAGGCATTATCCAAAAACCAAAACTATGGATTATTGATGCTCCTATCTCCATTATTGCTGGTTTTCTTTTTTTGTTTCGGTGTGCTGCGAATGTCTTCTCTTCATGGAATATTTTTCCCCAACAGTTGTCCCTTCTTCTCTTGTTTCATGTTTGATGGCAGGAAATAACATGGTTTTTTCTATAGGACTTCGTGATTTGCACCGTAGTATTGGGTTTTTATAATCATTTAAAAAAGTTTGTTTGGAAAAAAAAAAATTACGGGTCTAGCACGTCCGGGAACACCTCGTTCGGGTACATTCTCTGCATCATCTCCCTTGGTTCTCTAAATGATTATGAAAGCTAACTATCGCTTTCATGCATAAGATGAAAAAAGCGAATAATGCATAAATTATGCAAAGACGCAAGGATCATAAGTGCCGGCTTATGTGTTCACGACTTCCGTAACGGTCTAAGCTTTCATTGAATCTCCGTCATCTACGTTCTCATTCACTGCAGTATATTTCACAAGCTTAACAAAGTTTCCCGCTGATTCCATCGACTCATCATGCCCTCGAAAAAAAATCATTATCGTAATAAATACTTACAAGCATCAAGCTGTCAACGCAGGGGCACGCCCACCGTGTCTTCTTGTTTTAATTATGGGCTTGGGTTTATTAACTCGGTTTGCTTTTTCACTTTTGTGGTTTCATAAACGTATTCACGCCGAAGATTATTATTCCCTTCCTCCTCAGTGTACATTTCATTTCAAACTTGTTATTATTCTCGTAGGTTTCGTCCATCTTCGTTATAGCCTACACGACCGAGTGGTGATTCTTATAATATTCAGCTTACAATTTTTATTTTGTAGGATGAAATTTCCAAGTGATTTCATCGAAGCAGAACTTCACTTACTTTTACCAGTACTATTTAAACCAACGCAAACAAAAATTGTAATAATGATTCTGATTAGCACAATTTTCTAGAAACACCAAAGCTTTCTACACACGTGGACGATGTTACCTGCCGTTCATGTTATAATGTAAAATATTACTACCTTTGACGGACACGTACATCCATTTCAAAGATTCTGAAACTGGATTGTATCCTTATCAAGATCCCACCTACATGATCTAGACCCAAAAAAATCCAAAAAATTATATTACAAATCTAAACCAAAACTCTTCCAGGAAATAAAATCACTTAAAGTAACTGACTTTTAACTAAACTATGCTATCTCCGAGAGTCGAGCGACTAAAAACTAAATAATACGTTGGCCAATGTTGAGTCATTTCTTTAATCCAAAGTTACAGCTACATTCTCTAATATTGGAGATAAATAGTTAAAGAAATGCATTAATTTATGGATGGATGGAAGAACTAAAACTATTCTTATCTTCCAAAAACAAATACTCTGCAATTCAATTCACTGAATCAGAATTTCGAATCAGCTATCAACAATTGCATTTTCTCTGAAACCTCAATTTTTTGCCTTCTGATTTTGAGAGAAAGAAATTGCAAAATAGAGAAAAAATAAAAATGATGATTAAGTAAACAAAAGAGTCTAACCGAAGTAGGTTTAGGTAAGAAAGTGATTTATTCTTATATATACCTTTTAATTATGGGTTCGTCAAACTAAACCTATAAAGAGTGCCCACACGGCCGCACCTACCCGTCTTTTCTCTGTTACTTCCTTAATAACATACGGCAATTTGATTCTTATTATATAATTAAGGGAACGATTTGGTATATGATTACGATAATTCCAAATCTAATTTTTCTATTTGGATCTATATAGACGCATGCTTCAACAGGTCAACTTGCATTAGATATTTTAGATATTTTTGTCCATTTTGTATTATTTGATAAATTCGGAACAAGTTATTTATTTTACCGTTTTGTAAAATAACATACTTTTAGAGAACCATGAATTTATTTATTTTTATGATTCTGGCATTTCTTGTTTTCTTAATCTAGAAATAATGTCAATCAAATTTTCTAGATAAGAACATCACTTTTCAAAAGTTTTAATAATATACTACAATAATAAAGGAAAAATCAAGGAAAAAATATGTTTGGCTTTATGGATACTTCAATCTTGTTTTTTTTTTATTTACGTAAAGTACTTCTCAGTTTTTCTTATTCATACAAACTTGTTCAGCCGATATTACATGGATTTTTAATAATTATTTTATATATCCTCTAATTATCTGCAATTGGGCATATGTATTATGTATATAAGTAAGCTGTGTATGTGTGTCTATTATTATCTAACTAGTTCAGATTCTTCTTCCTCTCTTTCTTCTTTTATCTTCACCATTCTCTCTTTCTCTTCATACATCAAACAACATGACTCGCTCCTCTAGATTCCTTGGATCAGCGACGGCGCCGCCACCACCGCAAGAAATCCTCGCCGCAGAAACCGACATGGTCATTATTCTCTCAGCTCTCCTCTGCGCTCTCATATGCGTAGCCGGCTTAGCCGCCGTAGCTCGCTGCGCCTGGCTCCGCCGTCTCACCGGCGTTAATTCCGCCGCCGTTGGTGAATCTCCGCCGCCGCCGAGCAAAGGTCTCAAGAAGAAAGCGCTCCAGTCTCTCCCCAAGTCAACCTTCGCCGCCGCAGACTCGCCGAGCACCTCCGCCGGAGACGGAGACTCATCCACCGAGTGCGCCATATGCTTAACGGAGTTTACCGACGGAGAAGAGATCAGGGTATTACCGCTATGTAGCCACGCCTTCCACGTGGCGTGCTGTTAGGAATTCAATCCAACTTGTGCTTTGGAATAACTTTATGAATCAAACGTATTCTTTATTCAATATCTTAAAGAAGTTTCACAATAACAATAATAGAGATCACAAGTGTGATAACCAAACTAAGAACTCTAAGAACTTATTTGCTATGCTCTTGATCTCTCTCTATGCCTTTGTTATTTGCTTTGTATCGGATAATTGTAACCTTCACCTATGGCCTTCTTATATACTGGATCACGTATTCCTTGTCCTCTGTAGCTTTGTATATTTTCCTATTGTCATTGGGAAAACATTGACCGACATTCTTGATAAAAGGAAACTAACGTTCCTTTGGTTTTGTGCAGGTTTCATTGCTGAGCTGGGCTTGAAGTGTTAAAGTTGAGGCCCACTTTACAAACTCCACCTGGCCCAATTTTAACTCTTCGGTGTCTTTCTCGTTTTCATCGACGACGATCAAAGACCATTTATTTTCTTTCTCCCGACGAGTCTCGCGACGTTGATGGCGTCACACACCGGTGACTTCTCTCGTCATTTCTCCGACGAGTCCGTGTAGCTCGTACGCTGCTACAGCCTCACCACTCTCTCTCGCTTCGACTCCTTGCCGGTAGATCGAATTTCTCCAGATCTTCAGCTCGATCTTCAGAAAACTCCCACCATCTAAGCATCACCCGGTAAGATTCTTCATCTGAAAAAGCTCGCGAATTCTTTTTCCTTGATGATTTTGAATCTCGAATTTCTTTTTGGTGATGATAGTTGATTAATCTTCCTTGGATCCTCTCTCCAATTAGATTCACTTGAGTTTCATGTATTAACCTCCTCTTTAATGTCACAGCTAGAACTTCAGTGATCAAACACATCACGTATACTCCTTAGAACGTAACCGGCGACTCTCTAGAGCTTCCTCCGTTCTATCAATAAACCCTGTCTCCCTTCAGCTTCTCGGTAAAATCTCTTACTTTTCTTTTAAGCTGTTTAAGACATGGTTTTTGTTGTCTGGTGATCTGTGTTCTCGTTTGCCAATGCAGATACTCGTCTCCCTTCAGCTGCCACAGCCGTTTAAGACGTTCTCTCAGGTATATCTTTTTCCGAAGTCTACTTTTCTTCATCGACTTCAATCATCCTTTACTAACTCTGTTTGATTTCCCTTAGCTTCTCCACCTTGAGCTAAGTACCATGTGCCTCGCTTCCACAACGTCCCTGCAGGTAACTTTTTGCTTCTCCTAAGCTTTCCCATTATCGTTTTAAGAAATAATCCGGAGTTATTAACTCATTGTTTCTTCCTTTTGCGAGACATCTTCGACAATGGAGTTACCTGCGACGTTCTTCGGTTTCTACTCGTTGATGTTGAGGAGATCACAGCAGAGATCAAACTTAGGCCCGGGTAAGGCTTTAGTTAGAAAATCTGCAGGATTCTTGCTAGTATGGATCTTAGAAAGGTAAACCTTGCCTTCTGCTACAACGTCTCTTATGAAGTGGTATTTAGTGTCTATGTGTTTAGTTCTTTCGTGATGAACATGATTCTTTGCTAGGGCTATAGCACTTTGTGAATCGCAGTGAATCTTAACACTTTCTTGTTCAAACCCCAACTCTCCACATAATCTTCTTAACCATATAGCTTCTTTCGCGGCTGCAGTAAGAGCCATGTACTCTGCTTCAGTCGTTGAAAGAGCTACCACGTCTTGTAGACTTGATTTCCAGCTAACCGTGTTTCCCCAAACTTGAAACACGAATCCTGTAACTGATCTTCTTCGGTCAAGGTCAGTAGCATAATCCGAGTCACAGAATCCTTGAATACTAAACTCTGAGTGCTTAGTAAACGTTAGACACCTTCTTTTAGCACCCTTAAGATATCGTAAAACCCATTTTGCTGCTAGCCAATGCTCTCTTCCTGGTTCTGACATGAAGCGGCTAATGAGTCCAACTGCATAGCCTAAGTCAGGTCTTGAACCGACCATGGCGTACATTATACTTCCAACCGCGCTTGCATACGGTATGTCTGCCATGAAGCTTCCTTCTTCTTCCTTTTGATCTTTCGTAAGACTCTTCAGTTTAAATTGAGTTGAGGTAGGCGTATTCACAGCCTTGGCTTCAGTCATATTGAATGATTTCAGAACCTTCTCTAAGTAGTTCTCTTGAGACAGTTTTAAAATTCCCTTCTTTCTGTCTCTTATGATATCCATTCCTAATATTCTTGAAGCTTTTCCCAAATCTTTCATCTCAAACTCTTTGCTTAAACTCTCTTTGACGCTTCTGATTTCTTGTTTATCTCCCGAAGCTATGAGCATGTCGTCGACGTATAGAAGTAAGTACACGGCTTGTTCTGTGTTCACGTTTCTCATGTAAACACATGGATCTTCCTTGCTTCTTACAAACCGCTGGCTCTTCATGAAACAATCAAACTTGAGATTCCATTGTCTTGGAGATTGTTTCAATCCATACAAAGACTTCTTTAGTAAACAGACTTTATTTTCATCTCCTTTCTTTATGAATCCTTCTGGCTGATTCATTAAGATTCTTTCTTCCAAATCTCCATGAAGAAAAGCTGTTTTAACGTCCATCTGCTCCAGCTCATAATCTTTATTAACCACGAGAGATAACATCAATCTGATCGACACATGCTTCACTACAGGTGAAAACACTTCATTGTAGTCGATCCCCTCCTTTTGAGAAAATCCCTGCGCCACCAATCTCCCTTTATACCTCGGTTCTTCAACTCCGGGTATTCCAGGCTTTAACTTGAAGATCCATTTGCTGCCTATAACTTTTGCATTCTCGGGTTTTTCAATCAGTATCCATGTGCCAGCTCTTTGAAGAGAGTCCATCTCATCTCCGGCAGCGTTCTTCCAAAACTTGCTTTTCTTGCTTATCATAGCTTCTTTAAATGACTTTGGCTCGTCGATTTCTATCTCTTCAGATGCGGCTAACGCATAAGCTGCGAAATCAGTATCTTCATACCTAGAAGGAGGTCTGATTTGTCTTCGCACTCTGTCTCGTGCGAGCATATATCCTTCGATTTCGGTTTCTGCGTTTTCATCTATTTCTTCAGAACTGGTTTCTTCTGAATTTTCTGATTCTTCAGTTTCAGAAGCTCCACCTTGAACAGGTGACTTCTCTACATCTGTGGAACTAGGCCCTTCGATTAGAGGTTCTCTGAAAGTAACTCTTCTGATCCCTTTCTTACTTTCTTCCTGTTCCTTTTTAGTTTCCGAGTGTTTAGGCAAATCTTCTTCATTAAACACCACGTTCCTACTTGTAACGCATTTGCCTTCCTCGGGTAACCAAACACGGTATCCTTTAACTCCAAATGGATATCCCATGAAGATGCCTTTTAACGCTCTTGGACTTGTTTTCTCTTGGATCGTGTGGACATACGCTGAGCAACCAAATCGCCTCAGATGGTTCAACTCAGGTTTCTTTCCTGTCCACATCTCTTCAGGAAGTCTGTAGTCTATGGCTGAGCTAGGGGATCGATTTATAATGTAGACAGCCGTTGATGCAGCTTCTGCCCAGAAGTCTTGACCCAATCCTGCTTCTGCGAGCATACACCTAACTTTTTCCATGATCGTCCTATTCATCCTTTCAGACACACCGTTTTGTTGCGGTGTGTAAGGACAAGTCTTGTGCCTTTTGATACCTGAGTCTTTGCAAAGTTTGTCAAACTGTTTATTGCAAAACTCTAATCCATTATCCGTTCTAAGACACTTGATTTTCTTCCCGATCTGATTTTCCACGGCTTCCTTCCATTCTTTAAACTTGCTAAACGCCTCATCTTTGGATTTTAGGAAGTAAATCCAAACCTTATGAGAATAGTCATCTATGAAGCTTATAAAATACTTGCACCCTCCTAGACTATCCGGAGTAGACGGTGCACCCCATAAATCAGAGTGTATGTATTCCAAGACCTCTTTCGAAGTGTGCTTGGCCGCAGAGAAGCTTTGCTTGTGAGATTTTCCCAGAACGCAAGTCTCACAGAACTCCAATTTATCTACTTCTTTGTTAGACAAGTATCCTTCCTTTACAAGCACATTTAAGTTCTTTAAACTCATGTGCCCTAGCCGGGAGTGCCAAATCTTCGTCATGTCCACGTCCGCTCGTGTCACATTAGCCTCCTCTTTCATAACTGTTCCTTGCAAGTAATACAATCCTTCATGGTACTTACCGGATAAAATCTCTTTCCCATCTTTGAAGAAACGTATCATGAAGTTTTCTCCTTCGTATTTGCAACCTGCTCGTTCTAGCATCCCGTAGGATATTAGATTCCTGCTCATATTAGGCATATATCTTACATCTGTAAGAATAACCACGGTTCCGTCGGGTCTCACGATCCTTATCTTGCCAATCCCTTTGACGTCACAGTGAGTGTTGTTTGCCATCAAAACTTTGCCTCCTTGAAATTCGACTAGGTCAAATAGAACGTCTTTGTTGGGTGTCATATGGAAAGAACAACCAGAATCCATGACCCATTCTGAACCGGCATCGTGTGTACTAACTGTTAGTACAAATGGCTGCTTAGGCTCTTCAGCTACATTTGCAGCTCTATGCGTTTTCTTTTCAGGACATTCCCGCTTCCAATGTCCTTCCTTCCCGCATGTCCAGCATCCTTTGTTGTTCTTATCGTATCTAGGCTTTGATTTAGATCTCCCATGCCTGCTTTTAGATCTGCCTTTACCGTTTCGGTTTCCTCCTTTATTAGATGATCTTCCCCTGTCTTCCACGTATAGTCCTTCATCTTGTGATTTTGAAAGCTTTCCACTTTCAAGTAACTCTCGTTCCTTTGACCTTGCGGCACCTGTTACTTCATTGATCTTGAGAGTATCTCTGCCATATTTGAGAGTTTCCTTAAGATGATCATACATACGCGGCATTGAGTTTAGTAACAGGATAGCTTGAACTTCTTCTGAGACATCCACGTTCAAGTTACTTAGGTCTGCTACTAACTTTAGAAAATCATCAACGTTTGCATCTATGTCCTTAGAATCATTCATCTTGAACGTGTAGAACTTATGTTGTAAGTATATACGATTCGGCAAAGAGGTTTCTGTGTACAGCGTGTTTAATGCGGTCCACATTGCAGCAGCGGTTTCACAATGGCTGATCTTCCGTAGAACTTGGTTACCTACGTTGACGATGATGAGGTCTTTGGCCTTCTCTGACTTTTCAAGTTTAACGGGATCAATCTTTGAGCTTGATTTCGTAGTCCCATCTCCTGTGACTTTCGTATCTCCTTCTGCTTCCTCTTTTGGTGGATCCAACAGAAGGGTCTCATCAGTTAGAATGTCCTTTAGCCCTAGGACTCCAAAGTGAGCAATCATACGAACTTTCCACAGCGAGAAATCTCCGGTTCCTTCGAACCTATCAATTTCGATCCTAGTTTTCCCCATCCCTTAAGCACCTGCAATCTAACCTGGATTGCTCTGATACCACTTGTTAGGAATTCAATCCAACTTGTGCTTTGGAATAACTTTATGAATCAAACGTATTCTTTATTCAATATCTTAAAGAAGTTTCACAATAACAATAATAGAGATCACAAGTGTGATAACCAAACTAAGAACTCTAAGAACTTATTTGCTATGCTCTTGATCTCTCTCTATGCCTTTGTTATTTGCTTTGTATCGGATAATTGTAACCTTCACCTATGGCCTTCTTATATACTGGATCACGTATTCCTTGTCCTCTGTAGCTTTGTATATTTTCCTATTGTCATTGGGAAAACATTGACCGACATTCTTGATAAAAGGAAACTAACGTTCCTTTGGTTTTGTGCAGGTTTCATTGCTGAGCTGGGCTTGAAGTGTTAAAGTTGAGGCCCACTTTACACGTGCATAGACAAATGGTTGACTTCTCGGTCGTCGTGTCCTTCTTGCCGCCGGGTTTTGGTTCCGATGAAGTGTGATCGGTGTGGACACCACGCTTCCACGGCGGAGTCTCAGGCTAAAGACCACCAAGATCGTTCACAGTTCACTCCCGTCATTATTCCTGCTTTTCTTCCTTAAAAAGTTTATTATCGGCATGATTAGAGAAAAGTAAAGTATTCATTAACTACGAATTAGGAATCTTTTTGTTTACTTTGATCTTTGTCTGTTCCTCTTTGTAAAACTGTAACACTGTTCTGAACCTGAATCAATCAGATGGAGTTTCTAAGTTCGATATGTTAATTTCTTTCCCATATACTCACAATTCGCTTAAAATTATGATTTTAAATTTATAAATATATATAATATTAGAATATGATTTAATCGATAGGACAACATGCCCACTGAGAAAAAAGCCATGTGAACCCGTTTATAAGCGAAACTCAAAAAGGAATAAAGACTCAATTAAAAAGTTGGAACTGGAAAGTACGAATTTTCCGTAATTTCCTTCTAATGTTTTGTGAAAATATAGCAAGTGATTGGTCGTTTATCTTTTTTCCGACAGTCGACGTTAACTGAAAAATTGTAACGGCACAAGTAATGCTAATAAACTAGCAATTATTTGCGGGTCGATAAGTTCAATTAATGTAGTGATTGTAATAGTTTAGTTATATGAAGATTATTTATATGCAAATTAGATAAATAATCTATGATGAAATGTGTGTGTGTATTCAAAAGTCTTCCTTATTTTCAGTCATTAGTCAAAGAAAGCGTGTATGGTCTCATTATCGTTTACCCGCAAATAAGGAATGAATCGCTCTCATTCAATCCGGATGGGCAGAGAAATTGATAGTTGTCTGTTTTTATTTGTCAGTGACCATTTATATACGAAGACTCTAGACTTAAAATCAGTTCATACTGTGTAAATCAAGCAGATCAAACGGAACAAGTCCAGATCAAGCGGATCATGCAGAAAAGATACACATATCAAACAGAACAAATAACTTTATAAGTTATGAATGATAAAAACAGTTCAAAAAAGCAGATCATATATTTAAATAATAAAAATTACACCGAAAAATTTAAAACACATAACATATATGATATAAAAAACTATTATTTTAAATAATAAAGGGAGTTGACGTGTCTTTATGATTTATCAATGTCACCAATTTTATAACTAAGTAAAGTTTACAGCCTAAAATAAAAATACAATTGAATGGGAAGGTTTAAACCTTTTCTCTTTTAATTTTTATAATAGATGCAAATTCACTTACTAACTCTGCAATATTTAAAATAACTTTTCTCCCACCCTAAAAAACACTAGAACAATAAACTAACCTTAACACGTATCAGAAACAGTTATAGTATTGTATTTCAGTTTCAAGTTTATAATACATAATCATATTAATTTAGAAATTATAAATTTAGAAATAGTATATGTATTACGTACTGTGTTATTGAATAAATATATTGTTACAATAACACTTTTTTCCAATTGATACATCTATAAACTATTATACTAATAATTTACATGAATATATTATACATTATATAACTCTTTTACATTAAAATTATTATTTTTAAATATCTCTTTTTTACATTAAAATTATTTTTTTTTAAAATATCTCTATATACACCCACTTTTTGTTTTTAATATGTTGAATTAAAATATGACAAATTTTCCATTTTCAGTTAATATATATATACACTTTTTATTTTTTATTTTAAATGTCACACTACACAGCAGAAGAGTATTTCTTTTTGTTGTCTAGAACTTTTTTTGATCGAAGTATAGAACTAGTACGGTCGTCACTGGTTTTATTTATAGTGGGATGAATTAATATTTTGAGAATTAATTGATTTTACTAAAAAATTTCTATTGGCTGAACAAATGGTAGAATCGTTGAACTGCATCAAAAGTGTGGACGGTAGAAACAAATGGAGGTCATCTGATTTCACACAGATAAGGACAAAACAAATTATCTTTAGGAGGTCTCCTGCATATTTTTCCTAGAAACATAAAAATTTGTGATTGGTGTTTGCAGTACACAAATGTAGGACATCTGCCACCATGCAGAACATCTGCATGCGAATGATCTGTGCGTCCATTCATACTCTTACTTTATGCAGACCATATATACCCATTAATTTATAGAGTAACTATATAGAAGAAGATTTATAGAGTTAAAAATTTGTATAAAATACGTTAGTAGTTTTAGAGTAAATTGGCCGTAACATATATGGTACTCTTTAAAGTGTTCCTGGTTGTTGTTGAGAAGCTGTATACTCAGATTAGACTAAGTGGTAAAAGAATAGGAACAAACAATCCTACAAATTGATCAAATGAATATAAGTCACAATGTGTTTTATCATTTCTTTTCACGTGCTACGAAGTTGTGTGTATTATTTTGAAAAAACAATATATTTAGCAAAATATCACAGAAATACCCCACATGAAACAAACATAAATTGATTAAAATTGTTAGGTCTCTTTCACCATTATAGCAATTTAACTTTTCCCTTACATTTTCATTTTATGGATTCATGTATTTATTATTGGCCGTTTTATAGATATTTTTTTTTGGTTATTTTGTGATGCAAGTTGATGATGATAAACTAATGCAACACACTTTATTGATATATCAAATATCTGAATTTATCTACACACATGAAACAAGCATAAACTGATTTATTTTGTTAGGTCAAATTCACTACTATAGCAATTTAACTTATTTTCCTTCCATTCTAATTTTGTTATGTGAATTTTGTTAGGTCCCTTTTCACCATTATAGTAAATCAATTATTTTGGTTTTGACTTTATACTTACAGATTCACATAATTTTCTTGGAGAAATAGATAACTAACAATACCATGTTTTGTAATTGTGAATAATAAAGTGATAAAAGGTAAAAAAGTGGAGAAAGAGGAATGAATATTTGAAGCAAAACGATAAACGCACCACCCAACTTATAGACATTAGAAACGCATGACAAGCCCAAGTATCATCCACCTTTCAGTTTCACTCAATGGAATCTTATACCTTATCTCTTTCCTTTCACTTTCTCCAAATGTTTATTATATGACATCCAAGAGGCAAAAACAGTGAAACAAGATTTCGGCCAACACTTTTTCATCGTTTAACTTTCGCTTTTTTAGTTTTGTCATCTTCAAATAGCTTAAGCTTATCCAACTTTCACTATTTTCTAGTTGAAAACCGAACGTATTCACATTATCTGATAAATCTTCAAAAATATCTAGGCAACTCCGTTTATTAGTTTCAGTTTGATGCAGTCACTAGGTTTCCGTTGAATTCATTACATGTTTTGAATCCTGTTTTATAAAGTTCCACACCAACTGTCATGATAAAAAAAAATGAGAACACTGGAAAAAGTAGATGAATACAAGTTTTTCTTTGGTTTTGTTAGCTTCAAACTCACGTAGTCCCTCGCGCTTTTTTTCGTTAAGTCATCTAGTTTTTAGCGTATGATGTGTCTGGTGTAAAGTGAAGTTTTGCTTTCAAGAATATTTTCATCTAGATGGAAATGATTTCACAAATATATAAATCTAATCAGCTAATGAATTAAGAAGAATTAAAGAAAGTTTAGATAGGAGGGTGGTCCTAGGTTTAAAGTATATGATGAAAAATAAGAACATATTTCTATTTTAAAATTACATATATCATTTCATTATAGGTACTTTCCTCCTAACTATCTTTTGCCCTAATAGTCAAAAGAGATACATTTCAAAGATTCACTTATTCATCTCTCAAATTATTTCAATCTTCCCGACTTCTTTTCAATGTTCACATTATATATGTGTGTCCCTTTCAATTTACTATTCCACCTTCACTTTCTTTTTTTTTTGCTAAAAGACCTTCAGTTTCTACCAGCCCCATCATGGCAAATTCTATACCAAATTTAGAATATAACTTTTGAAAACTGTAAGTTTTCATCCTCCTCCTCTGCTTTCATAATTAAAAGCCACAGTCAAGTTTGGAGTATATGTTCAATATAAAGGTGGAAAACGAGCCAAAGTTGGATTTAAACGATTTATCTGTGTAAATAAAATAGTCTGAGCGTAAAATTGTTATATGAATGTTGCCTTCTAAATGTTTTAATATTTATATTCAGAGATCCATTTTTGCTAAAGAATAATCTTGATATTTAGACTACAGAAAAACGCAAGAACAAAAAAAAAAAAGAGGGAGGTGAATAAAAAATGACTTACCAGAAATAGTAATATTTTCTTCCAGAAATAAATAGTGATCTTTAAATCATGGAAAGAAGGAAATAATTACGTTGAAGTATGATTGTCAGTCTGCAACTTTTGGCGGTATGCTCGAATCTATGAAAATATATTTTATAAGGTCTTAGATGGTTTAGCACATAGTTTTGTATGTCGTCCTACTTTTCTTTTGTCACAGGTTAAAAAGAATGTGCATGTTTTGATGATTAGAGAGCATGGCGAGTAGGGACTGCTTCAAGGGTCCTTTGTAGTAGTATCTTAGATCAAAATATCAAATTAAGAGACATATAGACCTCATTTCATATTGATAGCAAAATGGCAAATGCTTTAAGCAGGCTATGGTCTGATCTAGCCAAACAAAAGCTCTGCATGGGCCAAATGTTTTCTTTAACATCAGAGGGATCATCCAAGACCGAAGAGAAAATATATAATATTGTGGAGTTTCTTCTACTTTCAAACAGGGCCGTCATGGGTAAAGCCTAATGAAACATTCGTCTTAGGCCCCAAACTTTTTGAAAAAAATTATATGTAAATAGGCCCCCAAATTTAAAAAAAAAAATTTAGACCCCTAAATTTTTTAAATCTTTACTAAATGGTCTAGGGTTCCCAAATTCTCAGTGCCGGTCCTGCTTTTAAATGACGAAGAAAGCCTTGCTTCACTCACATGAATGAAGGACCATGTCTCGTGACGATTACACATGGACAAAACAAAACAAGAAAAGAAGTTGCATTATTCCAACGTGAGTATTAATTAACAACTTACAACTATCTAGACAAAGCCACGTTCATAGCCTACTCATGCATGTCTCTCCTCTTAATATCAATAACCATCACATCACATCACTACACACACACATGCTTTTAGGTCCGAGTGTGACTCGAGTTTCAAACCAAAGAAACAAAACCAGAGGTGGTTCGGTTCTGTCCTAACCAGGAAAAAAAAGTAAGAACAGGTATGTGGATAGACATGAATGAAACAATGTCGTGCACAATGACAACACTATCAGCAGTTCTAGACGATCTCCATGCTGTTGTGTTTTCTCTTGTTGGACTTGGGGAAGAAACACATCTGAACCCAGCTCTTCTTAGGCTTAACCACTAGAGACTTCTCGTTCCTCAGCTCCACAAGATCATTCATGTACTGAACAACAGCCTGAGGACCCTTCTCAGCTATCTCCCTCGGAGGAACTTGCAACGGATTCTCATGAGCACGAAACACACGCAGCTTCGTAAGCATCCTGAACGACTCCGGAAGAACACGGATCTGGTTATTGCTTATATCAAGCTCCTCAAGCATCTCGAGGTTCCCTATCGATCTCGGCAGCGACACCATGTCGGCGAAGTTGTTTCCAACGTTCAGCTTCACAAGCGTCGTAGCGAAACATAAACTCTCGGGGACAGACTCGAGCTCGTTGAAACTCACGTCCACTTCTTTGAGGCTAGCTAGAGAAGACATCGTGGTCGGTAGCTGCCTGATGTTGTTGTAACGAACGGACAAGATCTCGAGAGTAGTTATCTTCCCGATAGCTTCGGGGAGAGCCTTGAGTTTGTTGTAATCCGCGCGGACTTCTTTGAGAGAAGAACATCCACCGATGGAGTAAGGGAACTCTTCTATCTCGTTTGTCTCAACGTCAAGCTTCTTTAAACTGACAAGAGAGCCGATGGACTCAGGGAGGATATGAAGGTTGTTGGAGCTCAAATCAAGCTCCTCGAGTTTCAACAACTTGCTGAACGATGAAGGAAGAGATGATAACTGGTTGCTGCTGAGATTGAGGTAAACTAAGTTCAACACCTCTCCTATAGACTCAGGGAGATGAGTGATTCTGTTGGAATGCAAATCTAGCTTTGTCAAGGAAGAGAGTCCTCCTATTGTGTTTGGTAATACCACAATGTGATTCTCAGACAGATCAAGTGATGTTAGACTTGATAACTTGCCGATAGAATCTGGAAGCCACTCGACTTGTTCGGTTAGCTTGTTTTGTAGATTCAGGACTTGTGTAGCTTGCTTGGATGATACTTCAATCAGACTAGCAAGTTTGATTAAACTTAGCTTCTCTCCATCATTGCCTATACATAACAAATGGTTCACACACACTAAAAAGTTACTAACACATAACATATTGTAAATCAAACAAAGTAGTATTTGCTCAATCCCTAGTTTGTAGCCAGTTGAGTAACCTATGTTTAACCAAATCTCGACTACATGTATTCGTCTATTTTTTTTGTCCCATACAACTAAACCAATAAAAAAATTATTCCGCAGAAGATACAATGCTGATCCTAACCTCCTTTACAAGTAAATAACCTATGTTTAACCAAATCTATTTATAAACATTTTTTTCAAATGTTTTTTCATAATATATTATCTATTTCAACTGTTTTTTATTTAGTAATTTTCAATCAGGATTTTTGCTGTTCTATAACCTTTAAACTAATGAGGAGATGGGATCACTCACCGGGGGATTTTCCGGCGGTAAGTGTTGAATCCAGAAGCTGAGGACTTCTATGAGCAACCAAAGCATCACCATAAAGAGAAGAAGGCTTAGCTTTAGTCGTCACGTAGCTATCGTCTCGTGAAACCATGTCCTTAGGGCGAACAGGGGACTTCTCGGAGGAATACAAGTTTCCCGGCGGCTTAGGAAGACGCGGAGGACGAGATGGAGCAGAGACGTTAGAGGAAGGAGAAGCAATGCAATGAGAAGCTCTTTGGATGAACTCGTCGAAAGAAGAATGAACAGTTTCGAGATCAAGAAGCTTAGTGGCTTCTCTTCTCTGTTCTTTGCTGCGAAACAGAACAAGACCTTTCTTCATTTCTTGCAGCACGGTGAAAAGGTCGCCAGGAACCTCAGAGGGTGTCCTCTGGTCCGCAATGGCTTCTAACCAAGCTTGGTCTTCTTTCTCAACGTTGAGTATCAGAGACCTCGCAGCTTCGACGTCGTCGAGTCCTGGCCTCGGTGGTAAAGATCTGTGAAGTCTCATGATTTCTTCAACCACTTGCTCCGTCGAGTCCAAACTCTTATCCAATTGCATCGAATCCATTAGATTAAGAGAGACACTTCAAGTGTGAGATTTTTTGAAGTGAAAAAATAGATAAATAGATAGAGAGAGAGAGAGAGAGAGTTTATGTAGAAACAGAGAGGTTCTTGTTTCGCCTCATAAAGACGGCTGTTTCCATCACTCTCTGTCTCTTTATTATCTCTTTCTTCCTCAGTTCTTCTTCTTTCTTGTTCTGGTCTGTTTTCACCAGAAATAATTGATTTCTATTAATATCATAATTAACATCTTTTTAATTTCCAAAATGTTAGTAGTAATTAGAAAAGTAATTATTAACATTTATCATTAGAGGATTCCCATTTTTCTTTTAGGTTTTAAATGCGACGGAAATAACGTGAAGCGTGGTCCGTGGGATGGTGACCTATTGCTTATCTGTGGACTTGTATATCACGTTATTCCCATTTTTCTCCCTATCCACACTTCTTCTTCTACGTATTTATGGAAATTATCAACTCCGTTTTGTATTATATGTGGAACAGAATCTGCGGAGATTTTGCCTATTTCCATTTTCCTGTCTCTCCGAAAGTTATAGGAGTAAAATATGTTTTTCTTTACCGTTATATGTTTGCTACTGTTTGGAATAAGCATTATACCATTTGGAAGTTGGAATGCTATTGGGATCATCAAAGTTAACTTAATAGGAGCATTATTTGTCCCTAACAACACGTGTCGGTGGCTGCGTCGACGACGTGTTGTCCTTGATTAAACCTGAATCAGTTTCAGCTGTCACATTCACAGTCCATACTTGCATATACGCATATGCATAATGCATGTATATCAGGGACTTGAGGAATTATGTAGCTTTTCTTTATTCTGCTGAACTATTTGAAAATTTGTTTAAATAATTAGTTTAGTAAGAATACAAATATAAATATTAATCAATTGTGTTCATGTAAACAGAAGTCTTAGCTCAACAACTCAGGGATTTTGCTATCTTTTTATGAATTTGATAAGCCACTTCTTTTTTTTTTGATCAAACACACACATTCGTTTCATAAGTTAAAGGTTTACACTCCATGATCGGAGGAGTTTAGCAATGAGAGAGCTGATTTTGCCACAGAATCAGCCACCCCATTACTCACCCGAGATACATACGAGAAGGAAATTACATCAAACAAAGCACTAAAATGATAGATGTCAAATAAAATACCGAACAAGGCTGGTACCAAGCCACGACCCTTCAAAAGCTTGACCAGGGTGAGCGAATCGGACAGGATCATAAGGGATTTGATATTCAACGAGGCAGCATGCATCACTGCCGAACGGATGGCGAGGCATTCAGCCATTAACGCCGAGGAAACGTGTTTGCGCGAACTGCTGATAGGTTCCAGCGGCAACCGGTCGCTACAGCCCGAGAAGACTCCCCCTGTTCCACAATATCCAGTGCGCACATCCCATGCTCCATCAACATTACATATCAGGGTATTTGGAGGTACCAAGAGAGAGCGTGGGTCACTGGTTAGAGGGGTGGAACGTTGAGAGTTGTTGGTAGTTGCCGAAGTGTCCTGCGCCATTTGCCATTCTCGCGCATCAGCAATGGACTTCATGATAATTTCCATCCAGGAAAAAGTTCTGTTCTCAAAGCATCGTTTGTTCCTCGCCTTCCATAAATTCCACAGGATCCATGGCCATAAGGGGATAGTCAGTCCCACCGGAGGGAGGCTTATAAATGATGGAGCGAGTGATATAAGGGAGGCAATAGACGTGATGGAGGTTGTTGGTATCGTCACCAAAGGAGCCAGGCTCCAGACTTGCTCTGAGATGTTGCAATTGAGGAAGACATGAAGGTCATCTTCAACACCGTCACAGGTCTTGCAATTAAATGCCTTGCGGTCCAATTTCCAAAGAAAATCCTTTATCTTTGGTGAGGTTTTGATGTTCCAAATGTTCTTGTTCCAGTTGAAAGGGGAGAGGTCCGCAGTGTTGGCAATACTGCTTGTCATGGCCAGGCCTTACCCTGTTTTAGTAGTATAACATCCCGATTTGTCTAGAAGCCATGGCGTTGCAGGCGCTGAGCTTGTGACAATGGCGTGAATACGGTCCTCATACTGAGGGAGGAGGGACTTTATTTTTCCCGTATCCCAAGTGTTGGTGATAGGGCAGAGCAGATCGCTCACCATCAGGTCGGCATCATTCATGTTAGGTGGTCCGACTGGCCTCAAAGGTTCTTCACACGACAACCACGGGTCCTTCCAGACTCTAATCTTATCCCCACTCCCTACGATCCAACCCAATCCTTTCTTTAGTATCTCTCGTCCCGCCAAGATACTCCGCCAGCCGTGTGACATGCGAGACGGGGCCGAGCATTCTAGAAAGGAGCTGTGTCGGACATATTTACCTAAGAGCACTTGAGCAATGAGGGAAGTTGGGTGCTGAATAATCCGGATGTGGATTCTATAACACTTCATTCAGCTTTGATATAACAAGAATTCTATAACATTATAGAAGACAGATCATCATTCAAAAATTTTAGAATAATTAGCAGATTTTATATGCGCGAATATGTGGTTATCCTACTGCAAGTTGTGTTATAATATAAGAGAAAAAGAAAAGTTTGTGTTTAATGTCATTATCTGGTCAAACGAGTTGAAGACTAAACCAAATGCTACTCTCTAATGTTATTTGTTTTTTTTTTCGGTCGAATCTAAACCACACAAGGAGCTCCATTCAAACTAGTTGGTCTTTCGTTCTTCTTTAGAAAACTTCTATATATATATAACTAGGAAAAGTTAAAGATTGAAATCTATATGTTTATTTATGGGTCAATTGAAGTAGTGAAAGTTATACTTGAATTCTGCTTCAGAAGTTAATCGTTGAATTTTATTTGTAGACTCTATAGAACAAGTAAAACATATTCATAAAGTCGAACAAAATATGAGCGGCCGACACAATAGAGTCTACAAATAAGTAGAAAACTTAAACTTTTGAATAGAAAGCTATGATAATTGAAAAAGTTTGAATCAAAACTCTACTTTATATTTTCCGACTCTACATAAGTTCGACCAATAATTGTATTCTAGCCTTTTCTACTTTATCGTTGCTTTCGTCACCGTATAAAAATTTGAACATTTCCTATGACTATGCATGTGGGAGAGTCTACTTTGGTATTCGCTCACATCGCCTACATTTAGAGGACGACGTCATTTGTTCAAATCCCACCTTCGCACCGTCATCTCTATCTCTCTGACATCGCATAGAAGTTTCAAAGCATCATCTCCTCTGAAAATCTTTGACCATTTGATTTCAAAAGCTTCCACAAGCTCTGTACGTATCTTAATTGGCTACTTCTCTTGCAGATTTCTAGAAACCCACTTTCTGTATTATTTTACGAGAACCATTTTTTTTATTTTTATTTTTGAAACACTACGAGAACCATTTATATTATAATTTGCATTAGAATAGTTTGGGATAAATCACGTTCACTGGGTATTATGAATTGAAATGCATAATATGAGAATCCAATCTAATGGACTTTTTTGTGGTAGGCTCGTAGCTAGTTTAACATTAGAGCTACAGCTTTGAACAACATCCGATACTCAACTCCAACTGCAGTATTAATAAATAAACAAATCAAAGTCCCTAAACTAATGCTAAAATGATCAATCAGAGATCAACAGTTGGCTCTATGACCAAAGCCTTATTTGAGCATTTCTTCAATCGCTCTTACCTTGCTGCGATCCAATCTCCTGTAAGTAGTGCTCCGCATCCAACGCTGCCATGCATCCTATACACAAAAACAAACAGGTTGAACAGAGCCGAACACAGTGAGATTTGAACATTGTTAAAATAACTGAAAGATCTCTAATAAGACTTGTTTCTACAACAACCAACCGTCTCTACTAAGCAATGTAACAACACAAGAGTAACTGAAAAAAAAAAAAAACCTTGGCTTGCATCAGTTATTAAAGCTTTATAGACAAAGCTAAACATAGTGAGAATGGAACAATTAAAGATATCTCTACTAACTACTAAGCAATGTAGCACCCAAGACTTGAACCAACACAAACCTTATGGTCTAGAAGTAACTAGAATTCAAAGACTTAAACTTGTTGGAAACACACAAAGAAAGGTACTCTCTTTCTTATAAAATCTACAAGAAAAGGACATTATACACAGTTTCACGTTGATCAAGTTGCTAGACATTTAGAAAACCGATGCTCTCTTAACTAAAGTAACTAGCTTTAACAAACGTTACTCCAACATTTGAAGATACATACAGTGCTAATGAAAAGTAGAGAGAACTAACCAGTTCCAGCAGCTGTAACCGCCTGCCTATACTTCTTATCCTGAACATCCCCCGCCGCAAAAACTCCAGCAACGCTAGTCTCCGTACTCCCAGCCTTCGTCACCACATACCCATCCGAATCCAACTCAACCGCACCATCCAAAAACCTCGTAGCCGGCTCATGACCAATAGCGAAAAACAACCCACTCACTCTCAAATCCTCCACGTCACCAGTAACCACATTCTTCACCTTCAACCCTCCAAGCACCCCGTCTCCATAAGCCTCCACAACCGTCGAGTTCCACACCACATCGATCTTCGGATTCGCAAAAACTCTCTGCTGCATAATCTTAGACGCTCTGAACGCATCTCTCCTATGTATAATACTCACCTTGGATCCGTACTTGGTCAAAAAACTCGCCTCCTCCATCGCCGAGTCGCCGCCGCCGATCACCGCCAGAGGCTTGCCGCGGAATATCGGCGCCGCTCCGTCGCAGACCGCGCACGCCGAGATGCCGCGGTTCCAGAAACCTCCGGTGCCCTCGCCGGAGCCATCGCCGGAGCCGGGGAAGGTGAGGCGTTTCGCGACGGCTCCGGTGGCGAGGATCACGGCGTCGGCGATCACGGCTCTGGAGTCGGTGAAGAGCTTGAGCGGCTTGGAGGAGAAGTCGACTTTGGTCACCGTCTCGGTGAAGATTTTGGCGCCGAACCGCTCCGATTGGCGGCGGAAGTTGTCGGTTAGGTCTGCGCCGAGGATGCCGTCCGGGAATCCGGGGAAGTTCTCGACGTCGGTGGTGGTTGTTAGCTGGCCTCCCGGTGCGATGTCGTTGGCCATCCATCCTTCGAAGAGGAGAGGGTTGAGCTCGGCTCTGGCGGCGTAGATAGCGGCGGTGTGTGCGGCGGGGCCGCTTCCGACGATGCAGAGCTTCGTGCTGTGAGTTTCGAGTCCGTTCATGACGGCGGAGGAAGAAAACGCGGAGGCGAGAGACGGTGGTCTGCTTATCAAGGACTTGATAAGTAGCCGCGAACGATTCAGACAACTCATTGGGAACGAAGACGTTTCAAAGCCAGAGAAGAGTCATTGGTCTTTATTTAAGTGAAAATAAATAATTAAAATATTTTTTCTGAACAAAACAAATAATTAATCAAGAGAGTAATAATTAAAATAAAACACGATTAAATCAGGAAAACAAGTATACAAAAAGTCTGTGAGCTTGCTTGCTTTAACACACAACAACACAAGACAACATGATCTTAGAGAGCTTGCTTTAACCATAAGCTCAAAGGAAAGCGTCCTTCTCGAGCAGCTTCACCACCTCGACTTGGTTGTTGAGCTTGGCCACGTCAATGGGTGTCTTCTCGTCTTGGTTTTGCAGAGTCCTGAGACGCATAATACACAGAAAGCGTTATGTAACTAGTTGAAGTAGTCAAGAAGTGGTGTAATGGAGTCGTTTCTACACGAGTGGTGTGTTGTAAGACTTACACTGCAGCACCATTCTCTAGGAGAAGGCTAACACACTCTTTCCTCCCGTAACCAGCAGCGTAATGAAGAGGTGTGTTCTTGTTTTTGTCAACCGCGTTAACACTTGCTCCAGCGTCGATAAGGACTTGAGCACATTTCAACTGTGGAATCAATAGGTTCAATCCTTAGTCATAAACAAAAATGTTAAGTACAGAGTTCAATCTCATTGTTCTTTCACTGTCTGTAATCATGCTACAATTAATTGTGTCGTCAAAGAAGGCGTGGTAAGGTTACTTCTCAACCAAGTGAGTGATGATACTTAACTTCAAACGCTAGTGAACCAAAAAAGAACCACCTAAACCTGAATATTAAATTGGTTTGAATTAATTAAAATACTTGCATACCTCGCCGTATCCACAAGCAAAATGCAATGCTGTCCTTCCTTCAGAATCTTCTTCATCTTTGTTACCACCAGATTCCAAAGCATTTTTCAAACCCTACACATATCAATCCAATAAAGAGTTAAACAAAATAAAATTTTAATAGGTATATAGTGAGATAATAGCCAAATGGTTAAAGCATGTGAACGTTTAACAGAGTAGGAAGCAGTCTAACCTCAACATCACCAAGACTAGCAGTTTGATGAACAACAGACTCTTCTTCTTCTTCCTCACCTTCTTCCGCTGCTACCTCGGGTTCAGCTGAAGCAGTCTGGCCTGGCAAGCCAGCAACAGGCATACCCATTGCTTCACCAAGCTTCTTCAGCACATCTTTATCATTCCAGTACCTAAATACCATAGAAAAATCCGTCCTCCATAAGCAAAAAAAAAAATAAAAATAACATGCGGAAACAAAAGATTGTAATGTATCAAACTAACTTCATCATAGCAGAAGGACCACCAGCATCAATCTCATCAAGTATAGGTTTCAACTCCGGATCCTCCTTCATCCTCGCCATACGCTCAGTAAAATGCTCTGCCGTTTCAGGATTCGAGAAAGCTTCCAAAAACGGAGACATTTGTGGATCCTGAATGCAAACAAAAGCCACAAAATACTCATTCAAATTTCAAAGCCACACCTACAAGAAACGAATCAAAAACGTAATATATTAACTTACCTGAACTAAGGCTTTACCAAGACGCTCAGCCATAGTCTGAAACTCAGGGTTATGCATAACCTGCTGCATCGTGCTAACATACTGTTGCGGATCAATGTTAGGGAAACTTCCTTCTCCTGCTCCTCCTTGAGCTGCGTTTGGGATAGATCTCTGAAGCTGCTCAGCTAATTGGTTAAAGGCGGGATCTTTAGCAATCTGCTCAGCCAATTCTCTAATGCTTGGATCCTGAAAACAAAACCCATCACTAGAAAAGCTCCAAAGAAAGACAAAACCGGTTTAGGGCCTAGCCGGTCTAACCACCGCCTAGCAATTTCTTGAACATTGGTTCATAAAACTATTTCAACTTCACTACGAGAGGCAAAGGACACGTACGTTGAGGATACCAGCCATGTTAGAGAAATCAAAAGCATTGAAATTGAGGGCAGCTGATGAAGGTGAACTCCCAGAGGCTGTTGATTCCGGTTTAGGACTCTCGGTCGAACCGGTTTTCTCATCTACACAGAGTAACAAAATTAACATCACCAAATCTGAGTGGAGAAGATTTAATTCGAAAATTGGAGAAATGAAACATCTCGGAGATCAGATTGTATATACCTGAAGGAGACAGATTCTTGTCTGGATTGGAAGCCATTAGAGGAAAAAGAGACGGAGGCAAGACGAATCAATCAAAGAGCAATGAGTAAAACCAGAAGAGGAGACAACGTTGTGGTGGCAAACGCACAAGCAAAGACGAAGACAACGGATAAATCAAATTTTTTTTATTTTACTTTAATAAACACTTTTATATTTTTGATGAAAATTATTTATCAGCTAGAAATGGATGTAGGCCCATTTCTAAGCTGTTTGGCCCCAGCCTTGTTCATAACCGGTTTTGGTTAGGATTGTAAAATTCTATGTAGATAATTTGTAATATTTTCATTTGTGTGAATCTGAAATTGAAATCTATGTAGATAATTTGTCAAAGTATTGTAAAAAAAACTGTATTGTCACACAAAAAAATTTGTAGAGAAATATATCTTTAAAAAAAAAAGAAAATTTAAAGGAAATAATAGATATTTATTTCAACGGCACAATAATTTATTACAGGATGAGATATTTATTTGAGTTCCAACGGTACAATAATTTATTACATGATGAGATATTTATTTGAGTTTCAACGGTACAATAATTTATTGCAGGAGGAGAAGATATTTATTTCAACGGTACAATAATTTATCTATAAATACCTCTCAGGTTCCGTGCAGTTTGATACCACACTTGAACGGAGTCGACACATCAGCCTCAAGGAGCACAAAGCGATTCTTGATCAGGAGAAAGACACTCGTGTTCAAAATCTATTACAGGATTGTTGCTTCTACTTGTCAACCAAACAACATTTTGCGTCTCCTTCAGGTACTACTACTTGCTTTTCTTTTGGGTTATGACCAAACTGGATTGCTCACTATGTTAGTTTGTCTTGACATTCATTGTCTGATTTTTTTTTGTCGGCTCATTGTCTGATTTATAGATAGTTATTTTTTTTTAAAAGGGCATCTGATTTAGAGATAGTTTCTACCATCCATTATAGTTTTGCAATCTGTGTATATATTTTGTCGGCTCATTGTCTGATTTAGAGATAGTTATTTTTTTTTTAAAAAAGGGCATCTGATTTAGAGATAGTTTCTACCATCCATTATGGTTTTGCAATCTGTGTATATAATAAGTAAAGTTTCTTTGTTGTGCCAGACTTGGTTTGTTTTGTATACAGAGAGAGTACTCATTTTCAAAGATGAGAATTGTGAAAGAAATTAACTCATCTTGCTTATTTTTTTTCCAGCACACATCACACCTAGTCTCATACCAGCATATCATTGCTAGGAAACAACATAGTTTGGAATTTCACAGCAGCCAGAGTCTGTAACCAAAAATGCGAAAGAGTCATGTTCCTTCTGTTTATAATAAAGGTCTCCCTTGTAACGCAAAGTTTTATTCTTTCATTTCATGTTGATACCCTTTATTATTTTTAAGTCCCTAACTAAATCTTGTTTTGTGTCTTCTTTTCTTTATTACAGGGGGGGAAAAAAAGATTTTTACGAGCTGCTAACCTCAGACTGTAGCTAATGATTTTACATCAAACGTGGCAAAGTGTTTGCTTACAAGTTCAGACCTGTTACCACCGAGTACACCACAAAAGCAAAAGTCTCTTCTCAGAGTGACAACTTTCCATTTCTCGGAGGTGCCATGCTTGTATATTGCTTGCCTGCCACAAACCCTCAAACTATATCACATAGAGAGACTGCTTCAGGGTATAATTATTTTCTTCTCTTTGTCTTTACTGACAATTAAAACTTTCAGCTGCCATTTTACTTATCAGATCCAATTCTGCAACACAGGTCATCTCTTGAATCAATGGAACGGGAGTCTTGTGCCCCCTGACCATTCGTCTCAGAGTTACAGAAATGATTCAATGAAAAGACATCGACACGCAAGGTGGGTTTAGTTTTCAGCCTTCACTTTAGTATATGTTACATTATATAATGCTACAGCTGTGTTCACTTATACTCTTTACTGTTTCAATTTCCAGAATCCCACTCCCATGACCTCCGTGTAAGTCCAGAAACAAAATGCTTACGAACCTTTAAGTCCTGGTAATTGCTCTTTCTCACTATCATTTGAACCATGTTTTTTTCGTTTTGAATTTTTTTTGTCAAGTTTTTTAAATAGAAATTATAACTTTTTCAAAACTAGTAACTTTTCAAGGTTTTGAGGAATTTTTTTAATATAACTAGATTTTATTTGAAAACAAATAGAATATAATGTCATGTCATTAAGATCCTTAGAGATAATATGTTTATTTGCTTTATCACTTGTGATCACTAAATTTCTATCAATACTATTAAATCAGGAACATGTCCAATTGATAAAAGGTCGTGTCCAACATATATTCTTTTTATTTAAGGATTAGTTATTATTCTCTTTATATATCCACGACCAGTTTTATTTATAACTTCCATTTGATTCCCCTAATTTTCGGATCAACTTGAGTCAAAAGTCTACGTTTCATACAACAATCAATATAAGTAATCATATTAAACATGTTTGACAACAATATAATTGACATCAATTTTTTCACCCTATAACCTAACCTCGATTCTAATCCTAACACCTACACCTTTTATAAGTAAAATTAATTCAAAAGTTTTAATAGGTTTAGATAGATACAAACAGATCAATATAAATGTAAAAAGTCTAAATGGATAATCCTATTAAATTTTAATATTAAATAGGTTGGTTTATTTTATTGTCAATTATATTTGATATATACATATACTCTAAACGATTAAATGGGCTAATTTAGATACTTAATCATTTTAAGAATATTTTAATATATTAGGACTGTTTTAATACTAATATTTTTTAAAAAATATTATACACAAAAAATGTTACATATTTACAGAAAAAAAAACAAAAAATTATAAAGCAACATTATATATGCGGGTGAAGATCTAGAATAAACAAATATGATTACAAAAAAAAGGCATACAGACATAGAGTATATCGGGTCAACTTCTAAGTTGCTATTATTTTATAAAATACATCTGCGGGTGAAGATCTAGAATAAACAAATATGATTACAAAAAAACGGGCATACAGACATAAACTAATGTCGGGTCAACTTCTAAGTTGCTATTATTTTATAAAATATTTTTTTATTAAAATTTATACACAAATATGATGACAAAGAAAAACAAAAATATAAAAATTAAATTTCTAAGAAAAAAATATAAAGGGCGGGTCAGAATCTAGTTAATCAGTTTAAAAAATAATTCCTTTTGTTTTTTATTGTTTTGATACTTTTTTTTGAACAAGTTTTTTTTAAAGAAAGTAAAGTGTTTTTCATAAAATTAAAAGTTTCTAAGAATTGTTTTATATAACTAGGGTGATCATAAAAACTTATGTGTAAATTTATGGTAACAAATAGAATATATTACCCTGTCATTATGATCTTTAGAGATGATATGTTTTATTTGTGTTAAACACTTATGATCACTAAGTTTTCCTAATCAATATTAATATTACAAAAAAAAGTCTTTTTTTTTGTTTGTCAAAGATTGCATTTTTTTGTTTGTCAAAGATTGCATTGTTTTTTCTCAATTTTTTTTAGTTTTTCAAATTTTAAATAAAATTTTATATAACTAGAGTTATAATGATAACTTATATGTAAATTTGTGACAACCAATATTACATTTTATCATGTCATTGTGATCGTTAAATAGCTAAAGACACCCAAATCTCAACATACAATGTTGTACAATGCCACATAACGAAGTGAAATAGATAAATAAAACTCTTCCGTGCTTAGTAAATCAGCACTATGGTCCACATGAAGGATGAGGAGAAATAAGACTTTTTCTCTCTGTGCTAGAATAATGGCAAGACTTTTCTTTTGGCAGCTCAAGTATTAGAGATCCTTCTTTGCCTATCATCGTAGCTTCCCAGCTGAATGCAAATATACTGAAACAGAGACGACCCTGCCAAAGTGCAAACACAGTAAACATCAGCTCTTCCGTGAAAAAGGTTGAGAATGGATTTTGTATTGGCAGAGGCAAGATGCGGTTATAACTTACGTTGAACCAAGGAAGAAAGCTAGTGAAAGATGAAAATTGAATAGGAATACAGAGACAACCGCGGTGAGAAGCATTGCCACTGATGTCGAATAAACCTACCATACATATCGCTAAAGGTTAAACCCCGTGTTTCAAAAGTGACTACTACTTATGCCGGCGTGCAAGTTTATTATTACCTTTACAATATTGTCTGCATATTTCATCACCACTGACACAGCAATACCACTGCAAAACAAACATGAGAATAATGTTTTAATGTGTTAAACTACATGTAAACTGAGATCAAAAGCGGCTTTTACCTGAGAGCATGGTTAATAATCATGAGTACTGTGATAAACGAGTAACCATGGAAGAATCCCCTGAAAAAATAGACGCCTTTAATACCAGAGAACATGCAACATAACAGCATAATAGTTCAGCCAGCTAATAATAATGAGCTCTTTGACACCAACATTACAAATAAATGGCATTTTCTTGAAATGAATAAAAATAGAAGTTTTATGCTGTATTTTTGGAAAGTTTTCATTTCATATCAAATCTACAATAGTTTTCTATAGAAATGATATCTTTCCAAAAATAACAGTTTTTAATAAGGATAACAATAATTTTTGTTAATAGATGAATATTTTTTCATAATTTTTCATCGATAGGTTGCATTTTTAAATAATTTTTAAAAAACTCATATTTATGGAAACTTTTCATTTTATAGAGAACTATTGTAGATTTGAGATTGTGACATAAGAATAAGGATAACAAGAATTTTTGTTGATTGATGAGTATTCTTTCAGAATTTTCATCAATAGGTTGCATTTTTTCAATAATTTTTACGAAAGCTGCTATTTTTGGGAAGTTTTTATTTTTATAGAGAACTATTGTAGATTTGGGATTGTGACTTAGGAATAAGGATAACAATAATTTTTTATGATAGATGAGTATTCTTACAGAATTTTTCATCAATAGGTTGCATTTTTTTAAATACTTTTGTAAGAACCTGCTATTTTTGGAAACTTTTCATTTTAAAGAGAACTATTATAGATTTGAGATTGTGACTTAGAAATAAGGATTACAAGAATTTTTGTTTATAGATGAGTATTCTTTCAGAATTTTTCATCAATAGGTTGCATTTTTTCAATCTTTTTGTAAGAACTTGCTATTTTTGGAAATTTTTTATTTTAATAGAGAACTATTGTAGATTTGGGATTGTGACTTAGAGATAAGGATAACAAGAATTTGTTTATAGATGAGTATTCTTTCAGAATTTTTCATCAATAGGTTGCATTTTTAAAATAATTTTTAAAAACCTACTATTTTTTGATAGTTTTCATTTTCAAAGAGAACAATTGTAGATTTTGGATTGTGACTTAGAAATTAATATATCAAGAATTTTTCTTATTAGATGAGTATTCTTTCAGAATTCTTCTTCAAAAGGTTGCATTTTTAAAATAATTTTGAAAAACCTGCTATTTTTGGATAGTTTTCATTTTTACAGAGAACTATTGTAGATTTTGGATTGTGACTTAGGAATTAGTATAACAAGAATTTTTGTTAATAGATGAGTACTCTTTCATAAGTTTTCATCGATAGATTGCATTTTTAAAATAATTTTTGAAAAACCTCATATTTTTGGAAAGTTTTCAATTTATAGAAAACTATTGTAGATTTGGGATTGTGACTTAGGAATAAGGATAACAAGAATTTTTGTTGATAGATGAGTATTCTTTCAGATTTTTTCATCAATAGGTTGCATTTTTTCAATAGTTTTTACGAAAGCTACTATTTTAGGGAAGTTTTTATTTCTATAGAGAACTATTGTATATTTTGGATTGTGACTTAGAAATTAGGATAACTAGATTTTGTGTTGATAGATGAGTACTCTTTCAGAGTTTTTGGTCAATAGGTTGCATTTCTTAAATAATTTTTTAAGAACCTACTATTTTTGGAATGTTTTTTTTATAGAGAACTATTGTAGATTTGGGATTGTGACTTAGAAATTAGTATATCAAGAATTTTTTTTATTAAATGAGTATTCTTTCAGAATTTTTATCAAAAGGTTGCATTTTTAAAATAATTTTTAAAAAACCTGCTATTTTTGGATAGTTTTCATTTTTATAGTGAACTATTGTAGATTTAGGATTGTGACTTAGAAATTAGTATAACAAGAATTTTTGTTAATAGATGAGTATTCTTTCATAATTTTTCATCGATAGGTTGCATTTTTTAAATACTTTTTGAAAAGCCTCCTATTTTTGAAAACTTTTCATTTTATAGAGAACTATTGTAGATTTGGGATTGTGACTTAGGAATAAGGATAACAAGAATTTTTGTTGATAGAGGAGTATTCTTTCAGAATGTTTCATCAATAGATTGCATTTTTTCAATAATTTTTATGAAAACTACTATTTTTGGGAAGTTTTTAATTCTATAGAGAACTATTGTATATTTTGGATTGTGACTTAGAAATAAGGATAACAATATTTTTTTTTATAGATGAGCATTCTTTCAGAATTTTTCATCAATAGATTGCATTTTTAAAATACTTTTGTAAGAACTTGCGATTTTTGGAAAGTTTTTATTTTAATAGAGAACTATTGTAGATTTGGGTAGGCCTGAGACTTTTATCCGAGATCCGGATTCGATCCGAGATTCGATCCGGATCCGATCCGAAAATCCGGATATCCGGAGGGGCCGAATCCGGATCCGGATAGTAAAATGTTGGATCCGTCAAAGCCGGATCCGGATCCGGATACCTTAATTTTTTAGTCCGGATATTCGGATCCGTAAGTTTTATTGATAAATATTTTAAAAATAGTAATATCTATATATATAAATTAATTTATTTAATATATTTTTATTTTTATAATAGTATATATAAATTTTATGTAAATTTTGTAATATTATACATAGAAATAATTAAAAACATTATATATTATTTTTATTTTTTAAATTATTTTTCATATTTTTTATATTTTAATATTATTTTATATATATTTTAAGGATCCAAATCCGGATCCGGATATCTGCCGGATATTATAATTTTTAGAAGGATATCCGACACCCGGATATCCGAGAACCCCGGATCCGGATACCTTAAAATTGTCCGGATATCCGATCCGTCTCAGGCCTAGATTTGGGACTATGATTTAGATATAAAGATAACAAGAATTTTTGTTTATAGATGAGTAGTCTTTCATAACTTTTCATGGATAGGTTGCATTTTTAAAATAATTTTGAAAAACTGCTATTTTTGGATTGTTTTCATATTTATAGAAAACTATTGCAGATTTTGGATTGTGACTTTGAAATTAGTATAACAAGAATTTTTGTTAGTAGATGAGTATTCTTTCACAATTTTTCATCTATATGTTTCATTTTTAAATAATTTTTGAAATACCTCCTATTTTTGGAAAGTTTTCATTTTATAGAGAACTATTGTAGATTTGAGATTTTGACTTAGTAATAAGGATAACAAGAATTTTTGTTGATAGAAGAGTATTCTTTCAAAATTTTTCATCAATAAGTTGCATTTTTTTAAATAATTTTTAAGAAAGCTGCTATTTTTGAGAAGTTTTTATTTCTATAAAGAACTATTGTAGATTTGAGTTTGTGACTTAGTAATAAAGATAACAAGAATTTTTGTTAATAGATGAGTATTTTTTCAGAATTTTTCATCAACAAGTTGCATTTTTTCAATAATTTTTAAGAAAGCTGCTATTTTTGAGAAGTTTTTATTTCTATAGAGAACTGTTGTAGATTTGGGATTGTGACTTATGAATAAAGATAACAAGAATTTTTTATGATAGATGAGTATTCTCTCAGAATTTTTCATCCATAGGTTGCATTTTTTAAATAATTTTGTAAGAACCTGCCATTTTTGGATATTTTTCATCTTTAAAAAGAACAATTGTATATTTTGGATTGTGACTTATAAATTAGTATATCAAGAATTTTTGTTATTAGATGAGTATTCTTTCAAAAAATTTCAACTTAGGTTGCATTTTTGAAATACTTTTTTAAAAACCTACTATTTTTTTATAGTTTTCATTTTTAAAAAGAACTATTGTAGATTTTGGATTGCGACTTAGAAATTAATATATCAAGAATTTTTCTTATTAGATGAGTATTCTTTCAGAATTTTTCTTCAATAGGTTGCATTTTTAAAATAATTTTAAAAAACCTCCTATTTTTGTATAGTTTTCATTTTTTATAGAGAAATATTGTAGGTTTTGGATTGCGACTTAGAAATTAGTATAACAAGAATTTTTGTTAATAGACGAGTTCTCTTTCATAAGTTTTCATCGATAGGTTGCATTTTTAAAATAATTTTTGGAAAACCTCCTATTTTTGGAAAGTTTTCATTTTATAGAGAACTATTGTAGATTTGAGATTGTGACTTAGTAATAAGGATAACAAGAATTTTTGTTGATAGATGAGTATTCTTTCAGTATTTTTCATCAATAGGTTGCATTTTTTCAATAATTTTTACGAAAACTGCAATTTTTTGGAAGTTTTTATTTCTATAGAGAACTATTGTATATTTTGGAATGTGACTTAGAAATTAGGATAACTAGATTTTGTGTTGATAGATGAGTACTCTTTCAGAATTTTTCATCAATAGGTTGCATTTCTTAAATAATTTTTTAAGAATATGCTATTTTTGGAATGTTTTTTTTTAATAGAGAACTATTGTAGATTTAGGATTGTGACTTAGAAATAAAGATAACAAGAATTTTTTTTTTATAGATGAGTAGTCTTTCAGAATTTTCCTTCAATATATTGCAATTTTAAAATAATTTTGTAAGAACTTGCTACTTTTGGAAAGTTTTCATTTTAATGGAAAATTATTGTAGATTTGAGATTGTGACTTAGAGATAAAGATAACAAGAATTTTTTTTTATAGATGCGTATTCTTTCACAAATTTTCATCAATAATATGCATTTTAAAATACTTTTTAAAAAACCTACTATTTTTGGATAGTTTTCAATTTTAAAGAGAACCATTGTTGATTTTGGATTGTGACCTAGAAATTAGTATATCAAGAATTTTTGTTATTAAATGAGTATTCTTTCAGAATTTTTCATCGATAGTTTGCATTTTTTAAATACTTTTTGAAAAGCCACCTATTTTTGGAAAGTTTTCATTTTATAAAGAACTATTGTAGATTTGGGATTGTGAATTGGGAATAAGGATAACAAGAATTTTTGTTGATAGATGAGTATTCTTTTAGAATTTTTCATTAATAGATTGTATTTTTTTCAATAATTTTTAGGAAACCTGCTATTTTGGAAAGTTTTTATTTCTATAGAGAACTATTGTATATTTTGGTATAAAAAGAAAACTTTCCTAAAATAGCAGGCTTTGTGGAAAAAATAATTTAAAATATACAACATATTAATCAAAAAATTTAAAAGAATACTTATCTTTCAACAAAAATTCTTGTTATCCTAATTTCTAAATCACGAGTCCAAATCTACAATATCTATACTATTAAAGCAGGATCCTATTGTCATAATTACCTTAGGGGCATGTTTCCTTCACTAACATTGCATGTTTCATTAAGGGCAATTAAGTAATATTAATAACAAATCTATATTGAGTCATTATTTTTGGATCCAGCCCAAATCAAATCTCTCTTTGGCCCATTTGGACCTATTAAAAAATCAGATTCAATTCTCACATTTTTTTTCCTTTGGACCATTGAGTCCAAGTTCAAATAATTTTTTTTCAACTATTCTTAATTATTATTATTTTTTTTTCTTAATATAATTTAAGCATTCATAAAAATAATTGAATTTTTTTATTGAAAAGTATAAATCTTTTTTAAAAGTATATAATTTTTTAATTAAAATATTAACCCCATAATAAAATTAATTTATCAGAGTTATACCAACTTAATTCATTAAAAAAATAAAGTTTAATTTTTTTAACATAAATAGTCATTTAAAATGAAATACGATAAATAAAGATAAAAATTTTAAGTCTTTTATAAAATAAAACACAAATATATGAAAATGTGACATTTACTAAATATTTGTCAATTGAAAAAAAATCAAAAATAAACCCGCGCTTTGAAAGCGCGGGTCAAAATCTAGTTGCTCTATTAAAATGAAAACTTTTCTTAAATAGTAGCCTTTAGAAAATTATTTAAAAAATACATTATATCGATCAAAAGTTCTAAAAGAATACAAATCTAACAACAAAAACTCTTTTTATCTCATTTTCTAAATCACAATCTAAATCTACAATATTTCTTTATAAAAATGAAAAGTTTCCTTAAATAGTAGCTTTAAAAAAATTATTTAAAAAATACATCCTATTAATCAAAAGTTCTAAAAGAATACACATGTAATAACAAAAACTCTTTTTATCTCATTTTCTAAATAACAATCCTAAATCTTCAATAATTCTCTATAAAAATGAAAAGTTTCCTTAAATATCAGGTTGTAGAAAATTATTTAAAAATATATCCTATTGATCAAAAAAATCTAAAAGAATACACATCTAATAATAATAAAAAAATTTATCCTAATTTATAAATCACAATCCCAAATCTACAATATCTCTCTATCAAAATGATTTTTTTTTTAAATAGCAGCTTTTAGAAAATTATTTTAAAAATATATCCTATTGATCAAAAATTCTAAAAGAATACTCATCTTTCAACAAAAACTTTTTTATCCTAATTTCTAAATCACAATCCCAAATCTACAATATTTCTCTATAAAAAATGATAACTTTCCTAAAATACCAGGTTTTTGAAAAAAAATATTTAAAAAATACAACAAATTGATTAAAAATTCTAAAAGAATACATATCTAACAAGAAAAACTATATTTATCCAAATTTCTAAATCACAATCTTAAATCTTCAATAATTGTCTATAAAAATGAAAAGTTTCCTTTAATAGCAGGTTTTAGAAAATTATTTAAAAAATACATCCTATTGATCAAAAATTGTAAAACAATACATATCTAACAAGAAAAACTATAATCCCAAATTTCTAACAAAAGAATACATATCTAACAACAAAAACTCTTTTTATCCTAATTTCTAAATCATAATCCCAAATCTACAATATTTCTGTATAAAAATGAAAATTTTCCTTAAATAGTAGCTTTTAGAAAATATTTTAAAAAATACATCCTATTGATCAAAATATCTAAAAGAATACACATCTAACAACAAAAACTATTTTTAATCCCAATTTCTAAATCACAATCCCAAATCTACAATATTTTTCTATAAAAATGAAAAATTTCCTTAAATAGCAGCTTATAGAAAATTATTTAAAAATTACATCCTATTGATCAAAAATTATAAAAGAATACACATCTAACAAGAAAAACTCTACTTATCCCAATTTCTAAATCAAAATCCTAAATCTTCAATATTTCACTATAAAAATGAAAACTTTCCTTAAATAGCAGCTTTTAGAAAATTATATAAAAGTTACATCCTATTGATCAAAAATTCTAAAAGAATACACATCTATCAACAAGGATAACAAGATTTTTTTTTATAGATGAGTATTCTTTCAGAATATTTCATCAATTTGTTGTATTTTTAAAATGCTTTTGTAAGAACTTACTATTTTTGGAAAATTTTCATTTTAATAGAGAACTATTGTAGATTTGGGACTGTGACTTGGAAATAAAGATAATAAGAATTTTTGTTTATAGATGAGTATTCTTTCAGAATTTTTAATCAATAGGTTGCATTTTTAAAATAATTTTTTTAAAACCTACTATTTTTAGATAGTTTTCATTTTTAAAGAGACCTATTGTAGATTTTGGATTGTGACTTAGAAATTAGTATATCAAGAGTTTTTGTTATTAGATTAATATTCTTTCAGATTTTTTCAACAAAAGGTTGCATTTATAAAATAATTTTGAAAAAATCTGTTATTTTTGGATAATTTTCATTTTTATAGAGAAATATTGTAGGTTTTGGATTGTGACTTAGAAATTACTATAACAAGAATTTTTGTAATAGAAGAGTATTCTTTCATAATTTTTCATCGATAGGTTGCATTTTTTAAATAAATTTTGAAAAGCCTCCTATTTTTGGAAAGTTTTGATTTTACAGAGAACTATTGTAAATTTGGGATTGTGACTTAGAAATAAAGATAACAAGAATTTTTGTTTATAGATGAGTATTATTTAAGAATTTTTCATCAATAGGTTGCATTTTTTAAATAATTTTTATGAAAGCTGCTATTTTTAGGAAGTTTTTATTTCTATAGATAACTATTATATGTTTTGGATTGTGACTTAGGAATTAGGTTAACTAGAATTTTTGTTGATAGATGAGTACTCTTCCGAAAATTTTCATCAATAAGTTGCATTTTTAAAATATTTTTTTTAAAACCTAGTATTTTTGGATAGGTTTCATTTTTAAAGAGAACTAGTGTAGATTTTGGATTGTGACTTAGAAATTAGTATATCAAGAATTTTTGTTATTAGATGAGTATTCTTTCAGAATTTTTCATCAATAGGTTGCATTTTTAAACTAATTTTGAAAAAACATGCTATTTTTGGATAGTTTTCATTTTTATAGAGAACTATTTTAGATTTTGGATTGTGATAAAGAAATTAGTATAACAAGAATATTTGTTAATAGATGAGTATTCTTTCATATTTTTTCATCGATATGTTGCATTTTTAAAATAATTTTTGAAAAACCTCCTATTTTTGGAAACTTTCCATTTTTTATAGAACTATTGTAGATTTCGGATTGTGGCTTAGGAATAAGGATAACAAGAATTTCTGTTGATAGATGAGTATTCTTTCAGAATTTTTCATCTATAGGTTGCATTTTTTCAATAATTTTTACGAAGGCTGTTATTTTTGGGAAATTTTATTTCTATAGAAAACTATTGTAGATTTGAGATTGTGGCTTAGGAATAAGGATTACAAAAAATTTTGTTGATAGAATTTTTCACCTATAGGTTGAATTTTAAAATATTTCTTTAAAAACCTACAGTTTTTTTATAGTTTTCATTTTTATAGAGAATTATTATAGATTTTGGTTTATGTCTTAGAATTTAGTATAACAAGAATTTTTATTAATAGATGAATATTTTTTCATTAATTTTCATCAATAGGTTGCATTTTCAAAATAATTTTTTAAAAACCTGTTATTTTCAGATATATTTCATTTTTATAGAGAGCTATTGAAGATTTAGGATTGTTACTTACAAATTAGTATAAAAAATATTTTTTTTAATAGATGAGTATTCTTTCAAAAACTTTTATCGATAGGTTGCATTTTTAAAATAATATTTTAAGAACCTGATATTTTTGGATAGTTTTATTTTTATAGAAAACTATTGTAGATTTAGAATTGTGACTTAAAAATTAGTATAACAAGAATTTTTGTTAATAGATGAGTATTCTTTCATATTTTTTCATCGATAGCTTGCATTTTTTAAATAATTATTGAAAACCTCTTATTTTTGGAAAAACATTTTTTTCTAGAGAACTATTGTAGATTTGAGATTGTGACTTAGGAATAGATAACAAGAGTTTTTGTTGAAAGATGAGTATTCTTTCAAAAAATTTCATCAATAGTTGCATTTTTCAATAATTTTTACGAAAGATGCTATTTTTGGAAAGTTTTTATTTCTATAGAGAACTATTGTATATTTTGGATTGTGACTTAGGAATTAGGATAACTAGAATTTTTTTGATAGATGAGTACTCTTTCAGAATTTTTTATCAATATGATGTATTTTTTAAATAATTTTGAAAAAAACCTGCTATTTTTGGATAGTTTTCATATTTATAGAGAACTATTGTAGATTTTGGATTGTGACATAGAAATTAGGATAAGAAGAATTTTTGTTAATAGATGAGTATTCTTTCACAATTTTTCATCGATATGTTGCATTTTTTAAATAATTTTTGAAAAACCTCATATTTTTGGAATGTTATCATTTTATAGAAAACTATTGTAGATTTGGGATTATGACTTAGTAATAAGGATAACAAGAATTTTTGTTGATAGATGAGTATTCTTTCAGATTTTTTCATCAATATGTTACATTTTCAATAATTTTTAAGAAAGCTGCTATTTTTGAGAAATTTTTATTTCTGTAGAAAGCTATTGTAGATTTGGGATTATGATTTAGGAATATGGATAACAAGATTTTTTTTATGATTGACGAGTATTCTTTCAGATTTTTTCATCAATAGGTTGCATTTTTTCAATAATTTTTACGAAAACAGCTATATTTGAGAAGTTTTTATTTCTAGAGAGAACTATTGTATATTTTAGATTTTGACTTGGAAAGTAGGAAAACTAGAATTTTTGTAGATGAGTACACTTTCAGAATTTTTCATCAATAGATTGCATTTTTAAAATATTTTTTAAATAACCTGCAATTTTTGGATAGATTTCGTTTTATTGAGAATTATTGTAGATTTTGGGTTGTGACTTAGAAATTAGTATAATAAGAATTTTTGTTAATAGATGAGTATTATTTCAGAATTTTTCATCAATAGGTTGCATTTTTTTAATAATTTTTTCGAAAACTGCTATTTTTGGGATGTTTTTATTTCTATAGAGAACTGTTGTATATTTTGGATTGTGACTTAGAAATTATGATAACTAGAATTTTTGTTGATTGATGAGTATTCTTTTAGAATTTTTCATCAATAGGTTGCATTTTTTTAATATTTGTTTTATAAAGCTGATATTTTTGGGATGTTTTTATTTCTATAGAGAACTATTGTATATTTTGGATTGTGACTTAAAAATTATGATAACTAGAATTTTTGTTGATTGATGAGTACTCTTTTAGAATTTTTCATCAATAAGTTGCATTTTAAAAATAATTTTTATAGATTCTGCTAGTTTTGGAATGTTTTTGTTATAGAGAACTATTGTAGATTTGAGATTGTGACTTAGAAATAAGGATAACAAGAATTTTTTTTTATAGATGAGTATTCTTTCAGAATTTTTCATCAATAGGTTGCATTTTTAAAATATTTTTACGAAATCTGCTATTTTTGAGAATTTTTTATTTCTATAGATAACTATTGTATATTTTAGATTTTGACTTAGAAATTAGGAAAACTAGAATTTTTGTTGATAGATGAGTACACTTTCCGAATTTTTCATCAATAGGCTGCATTTTTTAAAATATTTTTTTAAAAACCTGCAATTTTTGGATAGATTTAATTTTATTGAGAATTATAGTAGATTTTGGATTGTGACTTAGAAATTAGTATAATAAGAATTTTTGTTAATAGATGAATATTCTTTCATAATTTTTTATCGATAGTTTGCATTTGTTAAATAATTTTTGAAAAACCTCTTATTTTTGGAAAGTTTTCATTTTATAGAGAACTATTGTAGATTTGGGCTTGTGACTTAGGAATAAGGATAACAAGAACTTTTGTTGATAGCTGTGTATTCTTTCAGAATTTTTCATCAATAGGTTGCATTTTTTTAATAATTTTTACGAAAGCTGCTATTTTTGGGAAGTTTTTATTTCTATAGAGAACTATTGTATATTTTGGATTTTGACTTAGATATTAGGATAACTAGAATTTTTGTTGATAGATGAGTACTTTTTCAAAAAATTTCATCAATAAGTTGATTTTTTTAAATAATTTTTAAAGAACCTGCTATTTTTGAAAAGTTTTTTTTATAGAGAACTATTGTTGATTTGAGATTGTGACTTACAAATAAGGATAACAAGAATTTTTGTTTATAGATGAGTATTCTTTCAGATTTTTTCATCAATAGGTTGCATTTTTAAAATACTTTTGTAAGAACCTGATATTTTTGGATAGTTTTAATTTTTATAGAGAACTATTGTAGATTTTGGATTGTGACTTAGAAATTAGTATAATAAGATATTTTGTTAATTGATGAGTATTTTTTCATAATTTTTCTTCGATAGGTTGCATTTTTTAAATAATTTATGAAAAACCTCCTATTTTTAGAAACTTTTTATTTTATAGAGAACTTTGGTAGGTTTGGGATTGTGACTTATGAATAAGGATAACAACAAATTTTGTTGATAGATGAGTATTCTTTCAGAATTTTTCATCAATAAGTTGCATTTTTTCAATAATTTTTATGAAAGATGCTATTTTTGGGACGTTTTTATTTCTACAGAGAACTATTGTAGATTTGAGATTGTGACTTAGGAATAAGGATAACAAGAATTTTTGTTGATAGACGAGTATTCCTTCAGAATTTTTCATTAATAGGTTGCATTTTTTTAATAATAACCTACTATTTTTAGAAAGTTTTCATTTTAAAAAAGAATTATTGTAGATTTGAGATCGTGACTTAAAAAAATAACTTGTTGTAGACTTAAACTCAGTAAATAACATCATATCATGTCATTGCGATCGTTAAATAGCCAAAGACACCCAAATCTCAACATAGTACAACGTTGTACAATGCCACATAACGAAGTGAAATAGATAAATAAAACTCTACCGTGCTTAGTAAATCAGCACTATTGAATAGGTCTATAGTACAATAATAGAGGCATGTGTCGAAGCAAAGTTTAAATTTGTGATACCTTGGAAAGCATTTACTCCTCATACAATGTTTAATAACAATAATACTTTTTTAATAATTTTTTTTTAAATCTCCACCAGTGTCTTTTAGGTAATGCCTGATTTGCACAAGAGTGCTACATTATGCTCTTTTTCAAATATTGAATGTGAATTTACCCTATAGGCTACACGAAATACAATATCACAATTGTCAAAAAAAAGCTTCATCTCTCTGTGCTAGAATAATGGCAAGACTTTTCTTTTGGCAGCTCAAGTATTAGAGATCCTTCTTTGCCTATCATCGTAGCTTCCCAGCTGAATGCAAATATACTGAAACAGAGACGACCCTGCCAAAGTGCAAACACAGTAAACATCAGCTCTTCTGTGAAAAGGTTGAGAATGGATTTTGTATTGGCAGAGGCAAGATGCGGTTATAACTTACGTTGAACCAAGGAAGAAAGCTAGTGAAAGATGAAAATTGAATAGGAATACAGAGACAACCGCGGTGAGAAGCATTGCCACTGACGTCGAATAAACCTACATACATATCGCTAGAGGTTAAACCCCGTGTTTCAAAAGTGACTACTACTTATGCCGGCGTGCAAGTTTATTATTACCTTTACAATATTGTCTGCATATTTCATCACCATTGACACAGCAATACCACTGCAAAACAAACAGGAGAATAATGTTTTTAATGTGTTAAACTACATGTAAACTGAGATTAGAGTTAAAGAGAAGAATCTGGCCTCAAAAGCAGATTTTTTTACCTGAGAGCATGGTTGAGAATCATGAGTACTGTGATAAATGAGTAACCATGGAAGAATCCTCTGAAAATTAAAAAAAAACCAACCCCTTTAATACCAGAGCAGATGCGAGATAACAGCATAATAGTTCAGCCAGCTATAAATAAGTAGCATTTTTGTGAGGAAAATGGTTACTGACTGTGGACAAAAATAAGGAGATGAGTTTAGGAATTTACTTATTAGCCACGGCATCGAAATCTTGGATGACAATAGCAACAGCATTGAAAGCCATCCCAAAGACGTATAGCCAGAAGTTCTGTACATTTATATTCCTTGATGGCCTCTTTTTTATTATAGCCTGCCAAAAAAATGGAAAGCAAAACTTTTTAAAAATCCAAGACATAAAAATGGACTGGTCATATTCTACTGTTTTAAACAACAAATTAAATCAATGCTACACAAATAAAAGGAAGTATAATCAGAGCTAGCTTTGGGTATAAAAGTCATAATAAGCTCACCTCTGTGTACACTCCAGCGAAACCACTTAAAAGAGCCATAACCTAGAAACAACGGCAAATAATCATATGAATTAGCGTGGACGTGGAAGTAGTAGCTTCACTACTCTCTTAGTAGCAAGTTAAGGTGGTGGGTAACAACTTACAATTGCCATAATCCAGCCGGGAAGAGATGTCTGAAGTACACGATCAGAACTGCAAAAGTTAACATTCAAATATGAGACTATGTAGTGAAAAAAAAAATCAGTAGAGACTAACCACACGCTGATAGCAGTAAATAAAATCAAAGGGGGAAAATGTCGAGAGAGCCAAATTTACTTTGAATTCAACTGAGCAGTGGTGCATCCACAACACAATAGGATGAAGCCCGCCCACTGAATCTCGCTCAACCTTATTAGAGAAGAAAGTAAAGCAAAGTGAATAAACAGAACAAGCTATGAAATCCATTTGGAGGAATAAACAACATACTTTTTCTTGAGTATAATCCTGTACAAGACACCAGTACTTATGATGTTCAGGTTCTTCAATATCTGATAGCCTGGCGCGTCAACGTATGCAAAAATATAGTACTTCCACATAAAAAGTCACACCACAAGTAGTCAGAAAACTGATTAACACGGAAAGAAGATGCCACAAACATTGACCAAAGCCAAAAAAAACCCAAGAAAAAAGCAAAACCTGTAAGAGATTCTTGAAAAGATACAAAGCAGCAGGAATGGGAAAGACTTTAACTTCGTCATACGTTGTGCTTAACCTATTATCGTCAGTAACACCTTCGTTCTTCCATATTCTTGTCAACGCAAGAAGAGACAACGCACACTTTAGAGTCTCAACCTGACGTCCAAAGATTAAACAATTCACTAAAGTAGCTCGCTTGTACCATACAACACATTGCTTAATTAAATTAACTAACCAAGAAGTTGGCGGTGGTAACACTGTACTCATACTTGCCAGCTCGTTTAGACCAAACTATGAGTATGGCTTGGGAGCTCGTGAGGATGGTCAGTGCACATGTTACTACACCCCTGCCCCCCCTCAAACACAATTTAACTTAATACAACCCCAAAAAGATAGTATCTTTCCGACAAGAAAATCGAATAAAGGAACTTACTTTCGTTTCCAGTTGGTTCTTTCGTTCGATCCAGCACCAACCAGAGCAATGTTACTCGAAGCAACTAACCAAATTGAAGCAACCAATGAGCAAAGAAGCAGAGATTTTGAGATACGAAGGAGAAAGAAAAAAACTAACCGGTGTGAGGTTTTCCCTTTAAACTCTCGAGATCAGAAGCCACGTCATGATCATCATCCTCGTCTTTGATTTTACGGTACTCCATCGTGAGAAGCTCTCTCAGATCTCTCTGATCCGACCACACTCGAAGCTAAATTAAATGTAATAATAATAAGAGAAATATACAAAAAAACGCGTAATACTTTATTATTGGGCCTTAAAATTATTGGGCCCTAGTCCAATGGGTCTCTTCAAACAAACATTATAGGTGTAATTGGCTGGGCATAAAAGTTAATGGACCCCACACAGACAGAGAGAGAGAAAAGTGTAATAAAAACACAGCCTGTTGTGTTAGAGCTATGATCACTACTTTCTCTCTATTACTCCAAAACATTTCATTTCTTCTTCTTCATCTCTCTCTCTCTATAAAAAAAAAAGCAATGAGCTCGATGATGGAAACTCTCCAGATTCGCAAACAAGTTTCTCTCCCCGTTTCTCAGCGTCCTACTTCCTCCACCACCACCGATGATGATAAGCCTGCAGGTATCATCCGACGTAGCCTTTCTTCACTCTCACTCAATCTCTCAAACAAACCAACGGAGATAGCATCAGCTGGATTCCAATCTGTTTCTGCTATAGGAGAGCAAGCAAGAAGCTGGTGGGAATGGAGTCGTTCATGGATCCTTTCCAAGAAGCTAGATCAATCGGCTCATCACATAACTGAGGAAGTAGTATAATGCACGTCACCCCCATCTCAGATCCGCAATCTCTCATGCATGGACTCTCTTCTTCTGATATCATTCCTCTCTCTATAGTGTCAATAAACGGTTAAGCTTTTGTAATTTGGCTCTTATAAAATATGATCTTGGTATGAATCAATTGGATTATAGTCAACCATAAGGGGATGTGTTTTTGGAAAGTTCGATGTTTGTATTTTGTTGCTATAGTTAATAATGATTTATTTTGATTTCTTTACATCTTGTGCAGTTGTATTTTGTAACCATGAAATTATGTAGAAACACGTTATTCTGTTTCAGTTATTTATACAGCGCCAATTTTTTTACCACCATTAATGAAAATAGTTTTAATAATTTACAAGCAAAACTCCTACAACATATCAAACCCTGACGATCTACGACCGACACAAGTATTAATGACACTTCGATTGCATGGTATAACTGAGATTTGTCATGTGTGTGTGGCCTGTAGCCGACATAACATTTGTCGGTGGATGCAATATCGTCGGTGGCGTATTGCTATTTATTGTTTTATGTTTTAAACTATTTATCGATTATGGTTATATGTTTTGCTAAAGTTTGACTTCGAGTAACAATGAACGGTTTAAACTTTGGTTTAGGTAAGAATGTGCTGATTGCCAAATATTAAATTGATCAAATAAATTATGTTAAAGGTTGCGGCGTTACAAAGCATGTGAATATGTTCGTACAACATATAAAATGGTTTTGGTAAATAATGTTCCAAATTACAGATCGTTGCCAATGTATGATTTGTTGTGAACGGCCTTGAGTTTTGGGTTTTATTTGAGACTAGGGTACGTCCGCGCTGTGCGCAGAATATTGTTTTTTGAATAATGTAATTATTTTGTTGTTTTTATTTGTTAAGAGCATTATTTGGTGTTTTTAATGTGTTATATAGTAGGTAGTGATATGCTAATATATTTTGTGTTTGTTTTTTTGAATAATGTGTTATTGTGTGTACAATACTTGGTAATAGTGAAGTAAACCTCTAACGTAAAAGAATTTTGAATTTCAATAACTTTGCATCTACGCATTTGTTGATTAATTCTAAGATTAACGGTTTCAACATCAAAATTGTATTATATTTTTGAAAATTAAAACTTTTAATATATTTTTTGTCCTCTTCCCATATTTTGACTTGAGCCGTCACCGTCTATGTAGTTCGTTACCTTTCTGGTGTGCGGTGCTTCTCACCATCACCGGAAAAAGACTCACTTCTTTCTCTCGTTTTTCTTTGGATTCTTCACCTGTGAGATTATATGGTATTTGTTGTAGAAGAGATTTCTGAGTTTTCAGTTGTTCGGTTGATTCTCACTGTATTGTAGGCTGTTCCAGTCAATATTGATTGCTCATCTTTTTCTTTAGATTTCAGCTGATGTTAGGAATTGCATCTCCTTGGTTGGGTCAGAGTTTAGTCGTCTTTGATGTTTTATTCCTCGTCGTTGGCTTACCGTCAATAGTCTTTGCTCGTCTTCGTTTTCAAAATCTAGTTTTTGGTGTCCTGACATTTATGCTCTCTTTCATAGCTCGAGGGCGGCTCCATAGTTTGCTGATTTCGTTTCGTCTCTCTTTCCCTCACTATTCTCGCATCTCTTTGCAGCTTTCATCGCATCTCTGGTGGCTCTTCCTTTCACCATGTTTGCCACTCGAGGTTTAGATAATGTTTTCGTTCGTGTATGCTATGTGGGCTTGGAAAGTAATTTTTGGTCTCAAGTTTAGTTTATGATTTTTTGGTGGTTGTCTTCCATTCTCCATTCCTCAAGTTGTTTCTTTTCTTTCCATGTTACCTTTGGTATAGGTGTGCGGAGTTAGTCTCTTGGAGCTTTGGTCTTTTCTATCCAGAGCTTTGGTCTTTTCTATCCAGAGCTTTGTGTTTTTTCACTTGCAAGGTCGTGTTGTATGTTCGTGTGTTAGTTTATGAGATGTTTCTTACCTTTTAGCTACTGGTTGTGATTCCGGTGCTTTAAGCATATATCTTCCTGCTTCTTGGTGGCTTTGGCCTTTCGATTATTATTCTCCATCTGGCTCGTTTTCTTGGTTATTTGTGTTGGTGCTCTAATTTTTTATTCTTAGTTTGATTATTAATAAATATATAATTTGTAAATAAAATAATAAAAATTAGTAAAAAAATAATAAAATGGTGAAAGTTTATGCATTATTTATATTATTTTATTTATTTCGGACCAATAAGTGCGAGAATGATTAGATAGTACACAATTAGAAATTTATGGAGTAAATTGTAATAATTTAAAAGAAGAAGGATTTAAAATACAAAAAAAAAACATGAAGACACATGTCAACAAACTCCCCCCTTCCATATGTCATAAGAAGGGAAAAAGCCAACTTTATATATATAGATTTTTAAAAGGACACATACTTAGAAAAAGCAACTTTGATTACATGATTGAGACTTGCTAGCTCGTCAAACGCCATTGGTATTTACAAACCTTATTATATATATTTTATTTAATTCAAGTTGTGTGGTCTGTGATGATCCTCTAGAAAGTAGAAAGAGATTTTCAAAGTAAAAAATCCTTAGAAAACACACAACATTGATGACAATTTTTCGTTTTACAAAGAAAGAAGATAAACAAAGCTCACTAGAGATTGTTGATCCCATGAACATAAACATTTTTGAAGTCACAAACCACCAGGGGAAAATTAACGACCTCTAAGCGTCTCTCATGCTAATGTTCAGACTGTTTCTCATCGTCCTTCTTCCAACACCAGCGTTTCCCTTTTGCATCATCTCCACAAACTCACCATAATCAATCTGTCCATCCTGTAACATCAAAAAACTTTTTATCATCTACGCCTAGACACAAGTCTTTAGAGAAGAATCTTGAAGAACAAAGTCGTTATAATAAGCTTACATTGTTTTTATCAACTTCTTTGATGATGTCCTCAAGGAAAACATCAGTCATACTATGCTCAACACACGCTTGCTGCAGCTCGTCTATCGTTATGTAACCACTTCCGTCTTTGTCAAAGTACTGAAACGCAGCCACAAGATGCTCTTCCCTCTCCAGCTTGTTGAGATGGATCGTCGCTGCAATGAACTCGCTGTAATCAATCGTCCCACTGTTGTCCACATCAGCCTGTCAAACACAAGAAGCTCCATGTTAGAACAGACAAACAACACTACATTCAAATAAGATTTTAAGTTTTTTTGTACCGCTTCCATAAGATCATGGATCTCTGTGTCTTTCAAAGTAGATCCATATTTCCTCAGACCAGCTTTGAGTTCATCAAAGGTGATTGCACCACTGTTATCAGTATCCATTGCTTGGAACATTTCTCTTAAACCAGCAATCTCTTCCTCAGAGAGACTCTCAGCTATCACCTTCAAAGCCATCTTCTTTAGTTTATTCATTGCAGAAAACTGCTTGAGCCGAGACAGAACAGCCGGATCAAGTGGTCTATCTGGTGCAACACCGTTCTCACAGATCCAAGGATGACCTGCAAACAAGTAGATGTAAGCCTAGTGCTTGTTGCTAAAATGTAACCATTACTTTAATGTGGAGACATACGCAAGACTTCATGAGCTGTCAAGCGCTCTGCAGGCTTAGAGGATAACATTCTGCGGATCAAGTCTTTAGCACTGTCTGATATCACAGGCCAAGGGTCTGAATCAAAGTCAATGTATCCCTTCAACACAGCATCAAATATCCCTTGCTGTGTTTCTGATTCCCCAACAAAAATAAGACAAAACAAAACACATCTCAGGTGACTCAGACTTTCTAAAGAGCTTATATGACCAAACACCAATCACACTTACCTGCCCAAAACGGTGGGACTCCGCTTAGCAATATATACAGTATAACACCAGCGGTCCATACATCAGCCTCAGGTCCATAACGTTTGAGCAAAACCTCAGGAGCAACATAATATGGACTCCCAACAACATCAGTGAATATTTGACCTGAAACTCACAGGAATATCAAAACCAACCAAATCAATATTCAAGAAAATCCGTAGGTGGTAATTAGGCATTTTATAGGAGATTATTGATTAGGCGGGCGTCTAAACCAATCTTTTGATCGCCTAGACAGATTTTTTTTCTTAAAAAAAAATCATTCAAGAAATCCATAGGCGGTAATTAGGCAGTTTTATAGGAGATTACTAATTAGACGGGCTTCTCCTAGACAGATTTTTTCTAAAAATCATTCAAGAAATTCTTAGGCGGTAATTAGGCGCTTTATAGGAGATTATTGATTAGATGGACTTCTAAACTGATCTTTTGAACGTCTAGACTCTATTTACCACTTAGTAGCCGCCTAGACCGATTTTTAGAACACTATTAAGGAAAACATTAACTAAAGCTTTTCAGACAGTTTTTACCTGGTTTGAAAAAAACAGAAAGACCAAAGTCAATAGCCTTGAGAGAGAAATCATCATCCTTATTAACCAACAAGAAATTCTCAGGCTTCAAGTCTCTATGCATCACACCAAGAGAATGACACGCTTCCACAACTCCCACAATGATCTTAGTCAGCTCAGCAGCTTTCCTCTCGCTGTAATGCCCTCTCTGAATAATCCTATCAAACAACTCCCCTCCAGCGCAAAGCTCCATCACAATGTGGACGTACAAAGAGTCCTCATACGCTCCTTTGATCGTCACGATGTTGCCGTGACCAGCTAAGTGGTGCATGATCTGAATCTCTCGTCTAACGTCTTCAACGTCTTCTTTGGAGATGAGTTTCCTCTTGGAGATTGACTTGCAAGCGTAGTCGACGCCAGTGGCGAGTTCTGTGCAGAGGTAGGTTGTGCCAAACTGGCCTTGTCCTAGCTTGCGGCTGAGAGTGTAGAGGTCACGAATGTTTGGGGTCTTGTGACCGAGGACGTAGTAAGCTTGGTTGTCCATGTTGCGTCTCATGATTGGTTCTTTTGAAGGGATAACAAGAGGTGAGTTTTTGCTGTCTTTCTTGGGAGAGGAGAACTCTTCAGTGTTGGTGGAACTAGAGCGGTTTGAAGTGACGTTTGTAGAGGTTTTGGAGTTGTCTTCAAGCTTAGTACTGTTATTGGTCTGGAAGAGTTTGTCCTTGAAAGATCCACGGCATGAATTGCCCATGAAACAGTGGAAAAGATACTAACTTTCAATCTCTCTTCTTCATCCAACTTAACTGTTCAAATAGATATTATAAACAAGTCAAGACCCTCTAGTAACAGACCAAACCCAAGAAGCTAAAAACAAGAAAGTAACAAACTTTAATAAGCGATAAGAAAATCACATAACCAACAACAGATTAAGCATTTAAAAGTACATCAACTTTCACTTTATGTTACTTTATCCAACTAACAGTCCAGACAAAAACTCATCAGACCAAATCAAAGAAGCTTATAGATAGTAAAAGGAAGAAAGACACAAACCCCCCCCCCCCCCCCCCCCCCCCCCCCCCAGATCAGATCAACCATTAGAAAGAACAGAGAGTCAAAAAGGAGCTACTAAAAAGTCAAATCTGAGTTTACTTACAAAGGAATCAGAAACAGAGGAATGAAATAAAGCAAAAAGAGGATCTAGTTATAACTTACCAGTAAGTAATCAGAGAAGGGTGACACAGAAGTCTAACTGACTGAGAATGAATCTGAGAGACAAAAGAAAGTGGAACAAGAAGAGGAAAGCTACAATATTTAATGTTATTTCCACCAAAGGAAAGCTGCTCTCGGTTTAATACAATATAGTATAACAAATTTTATTCGAATCTCACGAATAAAAAATAGATTTTTGGGTTTATGTTTGGTGAGAGACTGGTCGGACAATTACATTCGTTGGATGAGAGTGTGTTTTGTTTATCTTACGGCGCCGATTGTGGGAAGAAAGTTCTTTAGACTGCTTTGCGTGCTCACAGCTACATTTCCTTGACCCTAGCGGTTTCCTCTCACCTTCTTCCTCTTTGGATTATTGATAAACCACTTCCTCTTTTAGTCTTTTATACTACTTGGTATATGAGAACATTCTTCTTCTTTTTTTTGACAAGTCTTGAATATTCGGATTGTATAAGTTGATGACCATTTATTTATGGTCAACACACTGAGTCCACGATGCCGGTTCAAGTCAATGGGATTAATGGTTAAGAAAAGTGTGTGTTGAATGTGGACGTGTGACATCTGCTGCTTCTTATTTAGTTACTTGAACCATATCTATTTTTTTGGGAAAGGAGAAGATATGTTTAACTTTTTTGTGTTCAACCATGCAAACTATGTAGTAATCCTAGATTAATATTTAGGAAAATAATGTTTTTCAAAGTAGTTAAGACTAACTAATCACAGTAATCACTAACCTAGAGAAAAGCCAAACCCAACCGGAGAGAACTGAGTTCCGGTTCAATTATTGCTAAGAATGTAAATATAAACCAAACTAAACCGATGACAAAAAAAAACAAACTAAACCAGAAAATCAAACCAAGTTTTAATTCGTCATTATACTGATGGAGAATTCGGATTAGAAGGCCCATAAAGTTGGCCCAACAAACAAAACACTCGACAACGTGGTTTCAAACTGCAAAGGTGATAAGTCTTCCCTTACAAAGTAAACCGCTCTGTTCCTCAACTGAAGTTAACTGTCTCCCTGTCCCTCCATAACTTCCTCCCCACGTAACCGTCTCCTTCTTCTTCTTCTTCTTCCTCCTCGTCTACTTAAGCCACCCTTTCTCCAACTTTCATCCTTTTTTCTCTTTTCTTTCATCACTTAATTTCTCTACGTGATCACAATGACCACCAACAATTCCGATTCAGATCCCAATTTTCACACTCCACTTAACCCTACATCCAACGCAATCATCCCTTTCTACCGTACTCCAAATCTCCAACTTGCTTTATCTCCAAGTTACGACCAGAGCCCTAGAAAGAAACGCACCAAAACGGTTGCATTACCCTCTACTTCTTCACCAAAACCAAAACCAAAATACCCTAGAAAGCCAGACCCAAATGCCCCCAAAATCACACGTCCATGTACCGAATGTGGCAAAACGTTTTGGTCTTGGAAGGCTCTCTTTGGTCACATGAGATGTCACCCTGAGCGTCAATGGCGTGGCATCAACCCTCCTCCTAACCACCGTGGCCCCACCCCGGCTTCATTTTCAAACCAGAACCAGAGATCACCAAATTGGGTCTCCCTTATGACCGAGGAAGATCATGAAGTCGCTTCTTATCTCTTAATGCTGGCTAATTCCATGCCGTCATCATCAAGCTGTGGTGAGCGGTTCGAGTGTGGAGGTTGCAAGAAAGTGTTTGGATCACATCAGGCTTTAGGAGGACATAGAGCTAGTCACAAGAACGTTAAAGGATGCTTCGCTATCACGAACGTGGCTGATGATCCTATGACGGTTACTACTACTACTCCTAGTGATCAAGATCATCAGGGTAAGATCGTTACGTTTATGGGGAATCATAAGTGTAATGTATGTTTTAGAGTGTTCTCTAGTGGCCAGGCTTTAGGAGGTCACATGAGATGTCACTGGGAGAAAGAAGAGGAGACGATGGTCGGTGGTGCGTTTGATCTGAATGTTCCTGCAACAATACATGATATTTCGTCTACTTCGGACACAGCAGGGTGTTCATTAGATCTTAGGTTAGGGCTTTAATTAGTAGAATATAATTATAGTTACATGTTGGATGTTGGCTTCTAGTATATATATATATATAGGATAATGTTGTTAATGTTGTGATTTGATGATCTGGATAATGTATGTCGCTAGGATATTGGTGTGTTTTGTGTATTCTCATATATATATGCTTAATAATGAATGTGTTCAATACTTCAATTCCGGTTTTCAGTGTATTAATTTGAAAACCAATTACTACAATACAACAGGAAAAATTACAAGAAAAATATAGTACAACGCAAAATAAATAAATAAAATCTTAATTAACAAAAGAATACTTTAAGAAGCTGAAAATCGTTATATGCTGGGATCTTTTTTGTATTCATCACAAAACTTATATGGAGTAAAAAACTGGATAATCCAAGCTGTAAAAGAAGCTCTCAAAAGTATAGGCGTATATCCAACCAATAGTAACATAGAGTTCTTTCAGAAACACTTTGAGCCGTTTTGATAAAATTAAACCTAGCTTATGGAACTAATTAATTTTACAAAAGATTTTTTTTTGGGTATGATTCTTGCCAAGTTTCGTTGTTTGACCTGATCTCAAACTCACCACGATCTCCTTCTACAATATATCGATTAGATTTAGATCTTATTCCGCTAAAGAATCTTAGTGTTATATATATATATATATCTTAGCCAAGATAACCAGCTAGCTTTAGCATTATTATATAATTAAGATTGAATCTTAAAAAACTATATTAATAATCTGAAGATTCAGATGCATTATAGGTAAGCACGCGGAACTACTTACAACAAGCACGAACCCTAATCCGAGACAGTTTTTCAATTAATCTTCTCGACTTTATTAAACAATCATATACTCAGTTGTCCTTCAAAATTAGCAAACTAGTGCGACACACAACCTTCGTGAATATTCAACTACTGAATCTTTTTATAACAATAGTTATCGTTTACAGCGATGTCTGTTAGTATATAAATGCATCAAAAACAACAAAAAGAATCCTCTTCTAAGATTTTCTATTAAAATAATATATGTAAAATGCAATATCATGAAAACGAAACGAAAACTCCATATATATAGCTTGATTTATTCTTCTGGCTTGTGTAAATCACAGCGAGTGAGATAAATATTTAAAAACTGTTCACGTATTCATTTTTTTGTCTAAATCTGCAAATATGTTGACAAAAAAAATATTAATAACATCTGCATCATAATATTTTAAATATGTTAGTTTACAAAAAAATATATTTTAAATATGTTGTTGCTTTGTTTATGTATGTTTAAAAATGTTAGATATGAAGGCTTTTTTTTTTTTTTGGTTAAAGATACGAAGGCTTACGTAAGATGAAGTTGACCGATTTATCTCCTTACACGTTCTTTGCTTCAGAAAAATGCTGAAGTATGCTCAACTTAAGTTTCATTTTTTTCCAACATGCTCAAAGTTAGTTTAAACAGACGAACTCGGCAAAATATATCCGATTTTATATTTATTTAGTATTGAATAATTTGAGATGCTTGAATGTATAGCAGTGACTTCAGAAGTTGGAACTTCCTACGATTTGACTTTAACTATACGTTTTTTGTTCAAGTATTCAAAAGATATTATTTTGAGATATATCCCACAAGGCCACAATATACATAATCTTGTTTACTGATTAAAGTATATAGAAGACTGATTTATAAACATTATGCTGATGCTTGCTGACTTTGCAACATGATTTATAAACATTTATTGGGGTGAAGTCATAAGAAAATGTCAGAAAGATATCCAACAAATATATATATTTTAAATGAATTTGACGATCTCTGATTTCTTATGCTTGCTGATTCTGCAATACGATGTTGTTTATTTTAAATTGTAACTTACTATTTAATACATCCCAATCCGAAATGAAAAAAAGTAACCAAGGTGATATTAGAAACCTGTCAGTACAAGTATAAAACATATATATGGTTAGGTATATATGTATTTTTAGTGTACTGTATATATAACTAGATTTGATTATGTGGGAAGCACGTCATTGTGACTTGTTAAAGATAAAACATATAATATGCATATATTGAGCCATAATTAACTAGACTAATCAAATCATATTAAGTGAATTCTCGAGGGGGATTAACTTATATTTTAGTCCAGACTTTACACCTAACCAAACCATTTTCAAAAATAAGAAACATCGAATCTATATTATTAAAGTTGAAGTATACAATGAGATTGTTTGGAAACTTGAATAATAATTTTAATAAAATTTGTTTGGATATATGAATAGCAGTATCTATTAATTGTATTTCCATATTTCACTTAGTTTAACAATTTTATTAATTATATTACTTTAAAAATAATTTACATCATTAATTATATTACCATAATAGTAGTGCATATTTTTATTTATTAGTTAATCAATATTAACTTTGTGCCAATTATAAAATCAAAAATGTTAAATAACTAGGTTTTTAATATGATTAAATGTTTGGTTTAGTTTGTTTTATTTAAACATTTTTATTTGAGTTTCAATCGGTGGAAAATTACGTAGCCAAAAACATAATTCAAAGATATATTTGTGTAATCTATATTATTAAAGTTGAAGTACACAATGAGATTGTTTGGAAACTTGAATAGTAGTTTTAATAAAATTTGTTTGGATATATGAATAGCAGTATCTATTAATTGTATTTTCATATTTCACTTAGTTTAACAATTTCATTAATTATATTACTTTAACAATAATTTATATCATTAATTATATTACCATAATAGTAGTGCATATTTTTATTTATTAGTTAATCAATATTAACTTTGTGCCAATTATAAAATAAAATTTTTTAAATAACTAGGTTTTTCATTTGATTAAATGTTTGGTTTAGTTTGTTTTATTTAAACATTTTTATTTGAGTTTCAATCGGTGGAAAATTACGTAGCCAAAAACATAATTCAAAGATATGTTTTTGTAAATAAAATAATAACTTAAATAAAAATAATAAAAATGTGCTACATTTATTACCACTTAATTTTCACTCCATATAATTATTTTACTTAACAAAAAACTCTTTTTATTTCACTTATTTTAGCCAAACACATAAAAATAAATTTTTTTTATTAGTTTATAAAATCAGTTGTAAATGAACATTATCTATCCATTTATGTACATGTTGTTCCTTTCGGGTATCGTTTTTTTTTTGTTTTGAAACAAGATCCCGCTTAAATATTATAAATTTATGTATGGGTTTTGAGTTGAGTCATTTTGGATCTGGATGAATTCAGTTCTGATGTATATGAACCTAAAAATATCTAAATAACCAATGTATCTAAAGCGGATTCGGATATTTGTAACAAAATAACCATATTACCTGATTCGGTCCAGGTCTTTTGAATATCATTAGTTATATTATGATACATCTAAAATATATAACACTAATTATAAAAAATAAATATTGATGTATAAAATGTACAAACCAACATCCACGCGGATCAATATCTAGGTGTTATTATAGAACAGTTCTCTTTTAACTTCTAGTTTGAAAAAAAAAAATTCCAGTGTGTTGCCACAAGGGATGGCAACAAGAAGCAATGTTTAATCACTTATCTTTCATTTAAAAAAGTCATTAATTAAAAGACGTGACATCATCTTCCATTATTCGTGGGATTACCTTCAAAAAAATATTATTTATTCATGGTAAGTTATCAATACTATTAAACTAAGAAAATGACGAGTTATTCTTGGGTTCACCCTAACCTCTAGGTTCACCAACCAATAAGATTTTATTATTTCAAATTTGATATCTTTTAAAAAAGGAAACAAAATATTATCAAGTTATATTATATTTTTAAAATAAAAAGATAAAAAAAAAAGTAGTTACAAAAAAAAGATTTTTTAAAAAAAAATATTGTTAACGTCGTCAGCAAAACACTAAACCCTAAATCATAATCCTTAAACCCTAAATCTGAAACTCTAAACCCTTGGGTAAACCCTAAACCCTTGGATAAATCATAAACTTTAAATCAAAAACACTAAACACTAAAATCCTAAACCCTTGAGTGTTTTAGTGTTTGTTTTTGATTCAGAGTTTATGGTTTATCCAAGGATTTAGGGTTTCGGATTTAGGGTTTATGGATTAGGATTTAGAGTTTAGTTTTTTCCTGGCGATGTTAAAAATATATATTTTTTAATTACTACTATATATATTTTTTATTTTTTATCTTTTTATTTTTAAAACATAATATAACTTGACAATATTTTGTTTCCTTTTATAAAAGATATCAAATTTGAAATAACATAATCTTATTGGTTGGTGAACCTAGAGGTTCACTTTAGGGGGTGAACCCAAGAAAAAATCTAATTATATATCGTGGATGTAACCACCACTTGAGCATAATAATCGGGATCCACTTTTTCTATTTACATCTAAATATCTTATTTAATCAAACAAAAGCTAAAATTAAATAAAGGTGAGAAAAGTGCATGATAGCATCAAAATCGTCAGTTAATTATTACTTCAATCAAAATATTTTAAAATTGCATCTAAATTCCCTAGAAGATATAACATTTAAATATATAACTTAACCAACTTCTATTTGGTACCTAATTATATGGCTAATATCTAATTTAAATTCTGAATATATTTTTAATGTGTATCTGATATTATTATGAAAGTATTATATATTCTACGGATTTTAGTTTAATGAGTTTTAAATATGTTATTTGATTAAAAAAATGTGTTTAATGTAATTTTACTGAAAGTTAGTGAAGATCATATTACCTCATTTACATATATATAACATAATATATTAAAATTATTTTTTAAACATTTTTCAAAAAATTTGTTTGGTTTTCGATACGGGTTAAATTTGATATTGGTTTCAGATATAACACTTTAAGAACCGTTCGAGTATATAGACCAGATCTACTAGAGTAATCGACTTTGATTTTCGGGTCGATTCCGAGTTGAGTTTTTCTGGGTACGAATATTCTTGGCTAATTATGTTAGGTAACTATTACAATAATATAATATGTTACAAACTTTAGGAATAAAGTTTAAAAATAATTTCTGAAATGCATATGGTATAAGTGTAAAGTTATACAACTTGACATATTTAATATAGTTACCAAAAATTATATTAAATTAAATAAATATTAAACACAAATATGATTACAAAAAATAACATAAATATGAAAATTAAATTTCTCAAAAAAAAATAAATATATATATCCGCCTTTTAAAGGGCGGGTCAAAATCTAGTTATCTTTAAAACAAGCAATACTTATGGATAATTAGCATACTATATACTAATTAACATTTTCCTTAAAAGATTCAGCGCCACTAGCTAAATTGTCTCATCACACACCTACACATATCCAACTACATGGCGTTGATATGGTATTGATATTTGTTATAATATGAAAGTATTTCATATCTCTTAACTAATAAGGAGGTTAAAATCACGTAATTAAGGAGTGAAACTAGTGTTTCCAGAAAAAGCGACATGTGTTGGGCCTGCCGGATTCAGCCAAATAATTCCAGTTAGATATTTTGGTGCTATTTTGTTTTATAGATAAAATTAGAGACAGGTTTCGTGCACGACTATATATTTCTTATAATTAGTCAATTAATTTGTATGTATATACGAGAGAACTTATAAGTTATTATAAACAAAGGGATTCCATCTGACTAAATCTATATATCTATAATATAATAGTACAGTTCCTTATTCCCTGAGACGGCACGTCAGCATTTTGGTAGGTCTCATTTTGAAAAAGTGTGAAAAAGTGTCAAGTCTTTGGGTTCGAACCCGGATTATTGAGATATAAACACTAACATTTATATCACTAAACTAAAGAATACTTTGTACATTGATGGCCAAAACTAATACTCCTTCTGTTCCCGAAAGTAAGATGTTTTAGATTTTTTACTTGTTCCACAAAGATAGATTTTCTATATGTTTAAGGTATTTTTTTATACTTTTAAGAAACATTAAATAAAAATATTTGAATTGATTAAATTTCATTGGTGAAAAGTTATTGGAAAGTGTATGATAAAGTAAAAGAAAAATTAAATTATAAATATTTATTGAATTCTTAATAAGCGTGAACACTTTAGAAAATCTTACTTCCGGGAACAGAGGGAATATTTATTTATGAAGGTTGGAAACCTTTGCTTCTTCGGTTTTCTCTGTGGGTCAGACCTACAAGTGTATTATGAGTTTCATTTTTAAATGAGGTTCATCACGTTATATGAAAAAAACAACAATTATAGTTTTTCCATATTGTAAATTGTCTTCGCTTAACATGAGTTAGGGTTCTTTTCATCATTGTCTTAGACAAGTTTGAGTTATAGAATTGCGCTGTGTGTCTGTTCGTAATCTATTTTTTCATCGGTGAACACTTCATCTCCCCATCTTAAATCGCTTGATCTTAAATGTTCCTGAGTTGTAGCCTTTCTGTAAACCCTATATATATATGATTCTCATCTTTGATGAACCTAATTTGCATCTGCACAAAACTCATTGATTCCTCTTAGCTTTAACGATCTTCTAGAAAATGTCTCTCTGCCTCTCCAGTTCCTCAAACCGGTGTTCCCGACATCCGTCACTCAACCGTCGAGTCTCTCCGTGTTGGTCGTAGTAGTCAGAGCATAGCCTCTAACCTCCTCGCTTAGGGGATTCCCTGAACTTCAAGAAAGACAGTGAGTTTATGGGAATCACGGTTCTCTTCCTTGATGAAAAGGTAAGTTAATCTTCGATTTATCACACTTATTTAATATAATTGTTTTTAATTGATTTTCTGATTTTTTGTTAAATAATATTATTTGCAGATTCCGTGATTCATGAGTTTATTCCCGCCGGACGTGCTAATCATTACATGCCATCTTTGAAAGCCGGTTCCGTTGTGAAAGTCGATCGTTTTGAGGCTGCTAGATGCTCAAGCATGTACAAGATAATTGATCATCCATTCCTCATTCGTTTCATCTCACCAACTATTATTGATGAAGTCATCACATGTGCTCCTGAGATCAATCTCCAATCATAATTAGACTGTTTGACAATTTCCAAGTGATTACGAACACAAACCTAGAACTCTCAGGTATATTATCATATTGCATCTGGGTTTATAATATGTTTCGTTATCATAACTGATATTTAAACTTGCAGATGTGGTTGGGAAAATTCGTTATGTCCAAGGCTATGGCCTTAGCAAAGAAACAACTCGAGTCGTTATCCGTCTCCTCATTGATCCGTAAGAAACAATCAACACACAATTCCCTTTTATATTATTATCTATATTGTGCTAACATCAATAATCAAAATATTTCCTACCCAAATTATGTGGTCGTCTATTTATCTCTCTTACTTATCAAACTAATTTTACACAAACCTTTATTTTACAGCTTAAAAGAAACCACAACAACCCAAACAATCAAAACACCAAAAACTAGAATTCCAAAAAAGACGAATCATTAATGACCACCTCTCTTTTTGTCTAATCTTAGAAATAAACTTCAAAACAAATATACCAAACCATTCACCTCAACTAAAACTCAACGACACATACATCAAGTCAACTAAACAAATACAAACTACACGACCAGCTATTTAACAATTTACAAATTTACTTTCGCAACGACACATACATCGAGTCAGCTAAACAAATACAAATTTCATGGCCATCTATTTAACAATTTACAAACTTACTTTCGCAACGAAGAAGACGAAGACGACAACCAAGATCAGTGAAATTACCTAAACAAAAAAAAAGAGTAAGTTATGAACTCTGATAAATACAACTAACAATGATTTTTGTTTACATATTACCCATCAAATAAAGGTCCGATAAGAGCAACAAGTTTAAAAATACAATAAAAACATATAACAAACATAATAAGGATAATAAAAATTATTTCTTAATACACACAACTTACACAACTAAACTAGAGAAAAAATATCCAGAAACAAAAGGTACTCTCAACAACTTTAATATAATTTATGTACTCTCAACAGTACAAGAAACAAATTAAAAGGACAAACAAACAATAAGTTTCAGTGATACAACAAACAACAACACGAACTATATCAATCACATTACTAACACAGTTTAGTCTTTCATAAGTGGAGAACAATGCATACACAGTTCATCATCACAACTCTAACCCTATAACAATAAAAAAAACTTGAAAAACAACTCAAAACGCAAAATTCACAACTACAATAACCCTAGCAAATATTGAGATGAAACAAGACCTTTATCCACAACTCCGCGTTTGTGCGGGGACAATGCCCCTAGTATTTAGAAGTAAAGAAACTGATGGAGATTATAGTAAGAGACTACAGTTAATGACCATTTTATTAAGTCAGGTCTTGGATGCGGCGAGTCGGGGATCAGACGATGGGGAAGGGACCATGGCTCATCAGATCACTGAGAGCCGTTTGATCCTGACTTTTTGGAACAAAGTGGCTTAACTTAACCCATCTTTCTCCACTCCCAAAGCCTGGCCCTTTGGAGATTATCTTATAATAATACACACTCATCATTCTCTAATGTGTGATTTTCAAATTAATAAATTGAGAAGAACATGTGTATAAGACCGGATTGGATGATGGATTTGCCGTATAGTTGGACTTGGGTCGATATATTTCCTAATATTGAACTTCTCAAAGTACATCTTGAAGTCGCAGGGAGAACGTAGATGTACATTATACCCAAAGCGTATACCAACATTGTTGATTTATTAGGGTTTTTTTTTAAACTTTGATTTACTAGAGTTCTGCAATTAATCTAGACACGCATTAGAAATCAAAATCTAAAATTTTGAAAAACGAATGGCTCCAAAAAAATCATCAAATCACACATAACGTACTATTTACAATTAAAACATATTCAGAATAGAGATTGATTTGTTATCACAAGTTGCATAGAGAGTAAAAACATCTTTTTAGAGAAGCTACTTTGTTGTCAAATGATCAAAAATGGTTTTTATTCATATATATAATTTTGTGTTTGATTACTAACTAAATACACAATATTTCTAATGATTTCTTGGTCACACTTTTTTTTGGGACAAATATTTCTTGGTCACACTATTACACTAATTAGAGTTAGCTCCTTCGTTAATTATGATAAGGATTAAAAGTGAAGACCCATTTCATTATTTTGGAATGAAACATATGATCTCTCTTTCATCGTCTCGACAAATACATTTCAGATCTAACTTCCAACATAGGAGGCAATTATGTGGTTTAACTGACCCGGTAAAAAATTTCACTTCCACTGTAATAATTTAGTATTTTCATATTGTGTTCCGTCTTTCTTGGATCCATATCTGTATATTAATTCTAAATTTTGCACGTCTCGTATAGTCATTTTATTTCATGTAAAAATGTGTACTATTCTCTAAGAACTTTTTTAATTTCTTAACAACAATACTACCTAAGCCTTTTTTCAAACAAAAAAAAAAACAACAATACTACCTGGTTATTGAACTTCAATAACTCAAGTAATTCCTAAATGATTACACTTTATAGTTATCATGAAAGATGAAACGTACGTATTATTGTAAAAAAGAAAAGAAAAAAGAGGGTTTTACCAAAAAAATAAAACAAAAGAGGTTAGTCAATAATTAACCAGTGTGAACTTTTATCATTGAAAACAATTCAAATCAGCTAGTGAACGAATAATTGTATAATTCAAAAACTATTTCATTATCTTCCATGAATCGAACTCACATGGATGCCATTTGAAACTTGAAAGCATTGAAATAACTTTCAGAAAACATTAAAGCTTACAAATTCAATGAATATAAATAACTTTGTTTAACCTTTTTGTACTGAAAGCAATACAAAATTCAATCTTATAGAAGAAGAGAATGATCACTATTGGATAGTTATTTTAATCTGCACCCTTCAATAAATCTTTGTGTATTCATATAAATGACATTCAGAGAGATTTAATCATTGTTTATGCAAAGTGGCATTTTTATAACCATTGTTTAGGCAAAGTGGCATTTTAAGAAAACTTCAAACTATCAACAAACAAATAAAAAAAATTAAAACTAGGGCTGAGGTCACAAAAGGATTATTGTTTTAATGAGAAGTTAAACAAAGAATCTTGAAGGTCAAATAATTAATGTAACCTGTTAAACATGACAGACATTGTCTTCTGCAAGAATCTTTCTTCCTCTTTCATTGATAGAAATCACAGTTTAACCAACGAAACAGAACAAAGTACATACCTGCTTACGTAATCATAAATATTTATATTTAATTAATACTATATATATTAAAACAAGAGATCACCAGCTACATAATTAAGAGAGAACAAACATCTCAGCTCTTTAAAAACCTCAACATCAACTTCCTTTCCTCTTCTCTATCTCTATTATCATCTTTTTGCAGAAGAAAACAGAGAAACAAAAGATCTTTATTTCTTCTTTTTAACTGCAGGTGGGTTTTTTTCTTTTTAAATTTAAGTGTGGAAATCTAAGAACAGTAGATAGATCTTATTGGCTAGTTTAAAACGGGTCCACTTTGTTCTTGGGGAAAGATTCTGCACGCCCACATGGTAAGATTAAAATAGACTAGCATTACCCTTCATCACCTACTTGTGTCCAGAAAGAAGTGGTGATGATAATAGATCACCAACTTGAGCAAATGACTTTTTCACAGCTTTTTTTTTTTGGTTTTTTCTCAGAATCTTCCTATCAGTTATGTGCTTGTGTACCAATAAAAATAGACCAAACAAACCTCTTTCTAACCGAAAACAGAGCAAAATCTTTTGTTTTCTGTCAGCTTATTTACTTGTTCTGAGTGTTTGAAACCCAAAGTCAATTATTCTCTTTATTTCCTGAAAATTCTATCAACTTGCTCAGTGAATCTTGACAAAAGTAAGTAATCTATTTTGTTCTTTGGAAACTGATGTCATAGAGCATCAGGTTCTTAATTTATGAATCTCATTCTTTTTTTTCCTTTCATCTTCTTCTGTGTTGCATTTATTTTCTGCTGGAAATTTCTTTGCATTTACTTTAAAAGTCTCAATAATTGCCCCTCTTGGAGTTTCCATGTCCATTGGTGTTATTGGAGTACAATGTTTTCAAGTCAACTCTCTGTAGCTTTTATATATAAATATATATATATATATATATATATAGCCTCTCTATGATCTCACAACCTCTCTTAAACTCTATTATATACATGTTGAAATGCACCTTTGATCTTACAGTTGACAAATACTGAGTTATGCTCTTCTCTTCTCTTGTTATTTTTGTGGTTTTGATCATGTTTCTGCAACCTTTGTTTGCAGATAGTTTATATAGACACCAAGGAAAGGAACCATAACTCAAAGACACTTGTTCTCACCATTTCATGAAGAACAAGTCCATGAAAATTTGAGAGTTTTGTTAAGCTTCTGGTGGATGCAAGATTGAGTTAAAAAAAAAGGATTCTTATATGGAAGGTGGTAGTAGTGGTGGACATGGCAGTTTCTTACCTAATTCTAGCTTTGGTGCATTCTCTGAGACGGCTACAAATATGGACTTCATGGACGAACTCTTCTTTGATGGATGTTGGCTTGAGACAACAGATGGTAAGAGCTTGAAGCAGACAACACCCACCAACATGAATGACAACAACAACAACAACAACAACTCTTTCCTTTATGAGACAGAGAGAAAGTTTCCTCAAATAACACCAGGTTCTCTCAAGATAGAAGATCTCACAAATCGACCGATGAATCAAGTACCATCTTACCAGTTTACAGCTATGAGTTCTACACAAGCAGAGAAGTCTCTCCTTGAAGAAACTGAGAGAGGTAAGAGATGGTGGATAGCTCCAAGAACAAGGCAAGGCCCTTCTTCATCAGTGAAAGAAAGACTAGTACAAGCTATCAAGGGTCTTAACGAGGCGGTTCAGGATAAAGACTCCCTTATTCAGATATGGGTGCCAATCCAACAAGAAGGCAAGAACTTCCTCACCACTTTGGAGCAGCCACACTCCTTCAACCCAAAACACTTGAGTCTTAAAAGATACAGAGATGCCTCAGTGGCATATAACTTCCTGGCTGATGAGGATTCCAAGGAGTCAGTAGGTCTCCCTGGCCGTGTGTTCCTTGGGAAGTTACCTGAGTGGACACCTGATGTTCGGTTCTTCAGAAGTGAAGAGTATCCACGCATCAAAGAAGCTCAGAAGTGTGATGTTAGAGGATCATTAGCCCTTCCTGTGTTTGAAAAAGGTAGTGGGATTTGTCTAGGAGTTGTTGAGATTGTCAGAACAACTCAAAAGATGAATTACAAGCCAGAGCTTGACAATATCTGTAAAGCCCTAGAGGTTCTCTCTCTGTCCCTTGGATCACAAGTTTTGTTTGAGTACTGTATAAACCTAAAGAGGTTGCTGTATTTTATTTTATTTTGTAGGCTGTTAATCTAAGAAGTTCAGAAAACTTGAAATCTCCAAGCAGTGAGGTGTTTAAAAATCTTATTATCCTAAATCAAATCATTTGATTAACACACAAATAAACAATGCACTTTGTTTTCAGTTTCTCCAGGTTTATAATCAGTTCTACTATGCAGCATTACCTGAGGTATCAAACTTTTTGGCATCAGTCTGCAGATCATATGATCTGCCTCTGGCTTTAACATGGGCACCGTGTGCTAGGCAAGAAGGCAGAGGTGGATCCAGACACTCTGATGAGAACTTCTCTGAGTGTGTTTCAACTGTAGATTCAGCTTGCTTTGTCCTTGACCAACAGAGTTATCATTTCCAAGTGGCGTGCTCTGAGCACCATCTTCTTCAAGGGGAAGGCATTGTGGGAAAAGCATTTAAACGAACCAAACTGTTCTTTGTCCCTGAAGTTACCACTTTTAGCAAGACCAACTACTCTCTTGCGCACCACGCTAAGATCTCTGGTCTGCATGCCGCTTTAGCTGTCCCTTTGAAAAACAAATTCAACGGTTCTGTTGAGTTTGTGTTGGAGTTTTTCTTTCCAAAAACTTGCCTTGACACCGAAGCGCAACAAGAAATGCTCAAGTCACTGTCTGTGTCACTGCAGAATGATTTCAGGAGCTTGAATCTTGTCATTGATAAAGAGCTAGAGCTTGAAGTGGTGTTTCCTGTAAGAGAGGAGCTACTTTTCTCAGAGAAACCTTTGCCTCTTGAACCTTTTCCTTTGGAAGAGATCTCTCAGGAAGATTCCTCATGGATCTCTCACATGATAAAGGCTAATGAGAAGGGTAAAGGCGTGTCGCTTTCATGGGAGTATCAGAAAGAAGAGCCAAAAGAAGAGTTCATGCTGACATCTGGTTGGGACAACAACAATCAGATTTGCCTTGGCCGTGGCCACAGTAGCTTTGATTCAGCTTCCTTCGGTGTGGGACAACCATTGTTAGGAAGTAGAAGACAAGGTGAAAAGAGAAGAACAAAAACAGAAAAGACAATCGGTTTAGAAGTTCTTAGACAGTACTTTGCTGGAAGCCTCAAAGATGCAGCCAAGAACATTGGTGGTAAGATAAACTTCATGTTATTTAATTATTTCTATTTTCATAAATTTCTCAGACAGTGATGAGATTTTCATTCTTATGTTGTTTCAGTTTGTCCAACTACATTGAAAAGAATATGTAGGCAACATGGGATAACAAGATGGCCTTCAAGGAAGATCAAGAAAGTGGGACATTCTTTAAAGAAACTCCAACTTGTGATAGACTCTGTTCAAGGTGTTCAAGGGTCTATCCAGCTTGATTCATTCTACACAAGTTTCCCAGAGTTAAGCTCTCAGAATGTATCTGGTACTGGTACTGGTACTTACTTCAAGAATGTTCAAACCGAGAACGGTGTTTCAGCTCAGGGGATTGCTTCAAAATCACCACCATCATCTTCTTGTAGCCACAGCTCTGGTTCAAGCACATGCTGCTCAACTGAAGCTAACAATACTGCTAATACCTTAACCACTCTGATGGCTGAAAATGCTGGAGAAATCTTGAAGAGAGCTCGCAGCGAGGTAAAACTTCACACCATGGAGGAAACAAAGCCTATCTCTAGAACACTGAGCCACAAAACATTCAGTCAGCATCCTCTTAGCTCGAAAGCTGGAGGCGCCTCTAAAGTGAAAGCCACGTTCGGTGAGGCCAAAGTACGGTTTACTTTGCTCCCAACATGGGGCTTCAGAGAGTTGCGTCACGAGATTGCTAGGCGTTTTAACATAGATAATAACAATATTGCAACCTTTGATCTTAAGTACTTGGATGATGACAAGGAGTGGGTTCTTCTGACGTGTGAAGCGGATTTGGAGGAGTGTATAGACATTTATAGATCATCACAGAGCCGCACTATCAAGATCAGCGTTCATCAAGCTTCTCAAGTCAAGCTGAGAGGCTCTTTTGGTAGTACTGGTCCTGGTCCTTCGTTATAAGCCATGTGGAAAGGTTGCTACGTGAAAGGGCAAGGAGATTCTTCTACTAATTTAATAGTGTGTTAGAAACAAAATGTTACTTGCCATTTTATAGACTTAGAGGTTGTATACATATTCTCAATGCCTTTGATCATACCATTATGCAAGCAGTAGTAGTGGACTCAGCAATGGTTTTCTGCATTGGCTTAGTATATTTTTTTTGTATAATAAGGCGATTGCATACCAGGAACATGCTTATATGTATTTTACCTTATGTACATCATTTGTCACTTGGATTCAACTAAGCTCTGCTAGTATGTTGTATTGAAATGTTTTATGCATCTACACATGAAAACATTAGTCATGCAGTTTTCCTCTTTCTTTCCTCGATAAATGTTTTTCTTACAAAACTTTCCTCGATAAATGTTGCATGCAGCTTGTAGCCAAACCAGAAATAAAAAAGTATTCAAGCATTTCTTTGTTTTTCTTCCAGACGAGATCTTTCTTTTTATAATATAAGTTACAGTTACATATCTTTAAATAGGTCTAACTTGTTTGCAAAATCTCATCTAAAAATCTAGATGAAACATTTACTTACGTCTCTCTTCATTGGTTTTACCTTTTAAGATTTTTAGTCCAGTTTCGGTCCATGTAGTCTGAATCTTAATATTACTCATGTTTTATTGATGACATGGTTTTTTTAATGTGTGTGGTTCTTTTTATTACATTTAAAATTTATCTACAATGTGAAAACATCCTATATTTCACATAAAAGCTTGGACGATCATTAACTCGATGTATAAATTAAAATCGAGTTGAAAGATAAATTATAACTTGATGTAATTTGTGGTAAAATTAAGTGGAAAATGTAATTTTATATGGTAAGTTTGTTATAGAAATAGAACATATCATTTTGTCAAAATAAGACTGACAACTTTTCTGCTGTATAAGTGGCATCATATGTCATCGAAAATAAATTCAAATAAAGACAAGTGAAACATTGATTTACTTGTAAATGTTAAAAACATTATTGAGTAGAAATAAAAAAAAAACATTGAATCATCAAAACAATAAAATTGAGTTATTTAAAGCACTATTAGTTTAATAAGTAATATTTGTTGACAAATAGTGTATTTATCTAATTACAAAAAATTAACAAGTTAAAAGCAAAAAGATAAATGAGAAAATGATGATTCTGCTTCTAAATCATCATTTTTACATTGAACTTTTAGTTAGCAATTTTAGAAGTGACATAACTCAATATTCTAAATCAACCATTATTCATTCTAATTCAAAAAGCTTATAAAATAGTACTTATTCATCATTAATCTTTATTGCATTTATTAGTTATCAACATTTATTGATGAAAATAGTCTTCTCAAGAGCATTCATCATTCTTTGAGTTCTATACATGACACTGATTTGAAATTGGGATTAAAAGCGAGAGAGAGAGAGAGAGAGAGAGAGAGAGAGAGAGGAGAGAGAGAGAGAGAAGAGAGAGAGAGAGAGAGAGAGAGAGAGAGAGAGAGAGAGAGAGAGAGAGAGAGAGAGAGAGAGAGATCTCTCTAGAGAGAGAGAGAGAGAGAGAGAGAGAGAGAGAGAGATCTCTAGAGATCTCTATCTCTCTCTCTCTCTCTCTCTCTCTCTCTCTCTCTCTCTCTCTCTCTCTCTCTCTCTCTCTCTCTCTTCTCTCTCTCTCTCTCTCTCTCTCTCTCTCTCTCTCTCTCTCTCTCTCTCTCTCTCTCTCTCTCTCTCTCTCTCTCTCTCTCTCTCTCTCTTCAATTTTGGATTGCACAAAATTAGTTTGGATTATTCATGAATCTTGGTTAGATAAATTTCAAAAGACCAAACAAAATATACACATCGATCGTTCTTATTATAAACTTAGTTACATTTCATGCTGTTTTTGATATCAATCATTGAACTTTCCACTAAATCGTTTATCAGTTATTTGCTTGATTATGATTTTTTCCTCTTTTTGATATTGTTAAATGTTCACTTCTTTGACTCGATTTACATTTTATTCCACTTTCCGGTTTACATTCCATGAAATCGGTTCATTTAAGTTGATGAAACAAATTTGGGCTCGCCACATCTATCTCAGAGACATTGAGACAGAGGCTCATTCTTTATAGTGAAGGGAACAACTTCTCCTCCACATGGGTGCTCTATAATCCCAAGAATCAGGCATGCTTTGATTTCTCCAAGGCTTACACTTCTGCCATCTTTGCCTCTTTCTTTGTGTTATTGGAGGTATTTTTACTGTTAAAATTAGGTAAAAAAAATAAAAGAAATTAGAAAAATTTGTGAATTTTTACTAAAATTATTAATTAATGTAACAGATTTATATTAATTTAAACCGTATTAACTTGTTTTAAAATAACTTAAACCGAGTTAAAATGGTTTAAATCGATTTGAGTCGTATAAATCGGATTTTAAACATTATGTTTTACATGATTTATCTCATTTAATAAATTTAGCTATCTTTAATAAAATCAATAATGCAGTAAAACTTGCTTTTGTATAACCGTTTTGTGTATGTGGATAATTTGTTATCGTTTGTTTGTTTGTGTATATTTGTAGCTTAATGTATGGTAAGAACATAGAGATAAATAAAAAGCAAACTTATATGGTAAATTTGTATATTCTCATTTAGATTTACATTTTCTTTCTGTACAAAATTTTGTAGGTTCCAGTGACCTAAAGAATGTTAAGAATTGAGACTCTGTATTTGATCAAAGACTTTGAGAGTGATTCAAGTCCATCTTCAAGATCTTGAATACATGACTCTAGGATCTGCACATCCTCAATCTTCAATGACTTCTCTGATTGAAACTCCAAATCCACCAGTGTGAATTCATTTGCCTCTAAGTTAATTTTGTTCTGGTTCATCAGCTTTGAGACCATAGACCATTTGGCACAAGCCTTTGATCCGGACATGAAGCTAAACAGAGACTGAAACAGAGCAACTGTTACAGCTTCTGCTTCTCCAAACACAGCCAAAGACTCTTGGCTCTCTTTGTTTTGTCCCACTTTCAAATTCTTGACTACTTTTTTGGAATGTTTTCTTGAGAGACTTTCTTGAGGATAAGTATTTCTTGACCTCGCTAGATATATCTCCACGCTTTCGTCATAGAATCTACTGGATCTCCATGAGACATTCTTTCATCTGAGACAAACCGTCCTTGGAAATGTTGCATAGATCTAAGATCTTGAGAGATCCTTCAAGAAGCTTCTCAATTTGTTCTTGAGATAACGCCTGGTTGGTGATACATAGACGAATCATCTTTTCAAGAGAATCATGTAAATCTTGAAGGTTGTTTAGTCTTTGGCAAATGGAGGAGCTTGAAGTTGCTTCAGAAGATCTCAGCCTGGTCAACTGCTCATCGATGTGAGCTGCTTGAGGGTGTTGTCTTGAAGGGTAACTGTGAGAGCGCACATGGAAGGAGACTGCCATTTTGTGTTAGAGAGATGAAAGATGTTTTGTTCTGGTCTTCATCGACTATGTTGTCAAAGCTTTTATACACCCTTGAGTGATGGAATACATGGTCTGTGACAGCGATAATTTTGAAATGTCATCAAGCAATAATAATAATAATTGAAAAATATGTGATTCAGATTTAGTCACATTGATTATCTTATAAAATAATGTTGTGATAACGATTCTACATCTTATTGGTTTAGGTACATGCAAAACCAGTAAGGCAATGTCTAACTTAATAATATAATATTAGCGCAGCTCGTGGTGGATGCATTCATGTGCACCATCTTAGTTAACTTAAATCTTCGTTGGTTAACGCAGATCTTGTCTGCAACCTACATTGCAAGATTTGATTTCTCCAACTTTATAAATGCTAATGACACGAAGTGGAATATATAATATATCCATGACTGGTTTTATTTTAATACAAGCCATGCTGGATTTTTTCTTTTAAACAAAGACAATAAGATGCAGAGTAACCTCGTGCACATTCAATTATTTTATTTATGGTTGTTTATTGGGAAGCTAGAAGAAGGAAGGAGGCTTAAGCCTTTACAACTTTAGTACTTTATCCAGACTTTGATTGTGACAAAGTCCGTCAGAAAATATTTACACTAGGGTTTAAAGCTAATGAATCAAAACAGAGTAACAATATCTGTGGATTTTATTAGTAGAAAAAGAATTGCATAATATCTTAATTAGTAACACTTTAGAAAATAGACGATACAACCAGAAGAAAATTCAAGTATGTCCAGTTTCCTGCGGTGAAAATTACAACTAACAAGTCCTATGGTCTGATCACGCTTAGTGATCAATGGGTTTTACTCATCAGACGGCATCCTTTCCAAAGATTTTTTTACTTGTTCGTTGACTTGTTTCTTGAAGGTTCCTTAATGAGTAAAGATTTAGGCAAAAAAATACGAACAGTATAGATAGACAGTATCAAAGGTTATATGACCAAAATATTGTTTGTTTCTATTCTCATTTACATGTATATTAACATTTCCATTTCCGTACAAAACTTTACAGGCGCAACGACCTATACGATGTTAAGAAGTGAGACTCTGTATTTGATCATTGACTTTGAGAGTGACTCAATTCCATCTTCAAGATCTTGAATGCACGACTCTAGCATCTGCACATCTTCCATCTTCAATAACTTCTCAGATTGAAACACATAATCCACTCTTGTGAATTCATTTGCTTCAGCTTCACATGTAGCTTTGTTCTGGCTCATAATCTTCGAAACCAATGACCATTTTCCACAGGCCTTTGATCCGGACATGAAACTAAACAGAGATTCAAACAAAGCAACTGTTACACCTTCTGTTTGTCCAAACACAACCAATGATCTACCCGTGGTCTCTTTGTTCTGTCCCACTTTCAAGTTCTTGAGCACTTTTTGGAATGACTTTTTGAGAGACTTTCTTGTGGCTAAGTATTTCTTGACCTCCGCTGATAGATCTCCACGCTTTCTCCGTAGAATAGATTGAATCTCTTTGAGACCTTCTTTCATCTGCGACAAAGCGTCCTTGGCGGCGTTGCACAAATCCAAGATCATGAGGGATCCATCAATAAGCTTCTCGATCTGATCTTGAGATAAAGCCTGGTTGGTGATAGATAGGCGAATCATTTTCTCAAGAGAATCATATAAATCTTGAAGGTTGCTTAGTCTTTGGTAGATGGAAGAGCTGGAAGATGAAGAGACTGCCTCAGAAGATCTTAATCTGGTCAACTGCTCATCGACATAAGCAGCTTGTGGGTGTTGTAAAGAGGGGACGCTGTTAGAACGAGCATGAAAAGAAACAGTCATTTTTTTTTTGTTTTGAGATGTAGAAAATGCTTTTGTGTTTGTTATGTTTTTCCATTGGCTCTATTGTCAATACATATATATATATAACAATAAGGAAGAGAGACATGAGGAATCTTTAGGTAGTTCAAATCTTGATTCTGATTTGATCACATGAAACTATTTTATAAATAGATTGTAATGGTAAGACAGCAGGTTTTGTCTCCTTTGAGGCATATGGTATCAGCACCACTTGCGTATACATTCATGTGCACCAGCTTATCTTAATCTTTTTGAAGGTTGGTGAAAATCTTGTCTGCCTCCTACACTACAGAGTTTGATCTCTTTCAAGTATTTTTAAAGCTCTAGTAGTTGTGTCATGAAGTGTAATGTGCTAATATTTATTGGTTGGACATGAGGTTTTGAGAGTGAATATATGCATGAATGGTGCTGGTATCATCATCTCCAAGGAGACAAGCCTTACTGGATTTTCTTTTAACAAAGCCAATAAGGTATAGAATCACTCGTGCACATCAATGCATAAACATCGCTAATAATAATATAAAAATATATATATATATGCATGAGTTCTTCCATTTTAAGAGTTAAGAGAGAGTTTCGTTTTACTTTTTTCATTTTACATGAGCATCATGTCGACTCAGGCTTTGATGAATGTGAATAGATGTCTTGTTTATCTAGCATGATCAGAGAGGCTCTATCGTTCATGTATGTAAGAGTCTCTAAGTGCAGAGTCACTCATCGTGCGGTTGCTTTCTCTGTGAGGTCCATATCACTTTTTCCTTATTGTTTATGCGTTAAGATAGGTGGTTGTAGGGAGAATCGATAAGATACGAAACCCTAAACTTATTCAGCTCTCTGAACGTTCATTCATTGAAGAAAGAGACAAACTCTTGTTAGTTAACTTTGGACTCAGCTCCGATGGGCTTGGGCTTGTGGTTCTAAGTATTATCGAGAGTTTGCAAAGCTCTGGGTTTGAGGACTAACGAATATAGACCAAGCTAAGTGAACAAACAGATTTCTTTATGAAATATAACATACAGTTGCGGCTTAGAAGTACTGATCATAAGACATTCCTTGTGGGTTCTGAGATTTTTAGGCTGCCAAGGGAGAACTGTAAATTGGTAAAAGCAACTAGAATCAGCAGAAGAAACCCTAATTTATCTTTGACTTCTTCTGAAGCTGCAGTGTTATGGCAGAAGCGTTCATATAAACTTTTATTTATTCCATAATTTATTTATTCCATAACTTTTTATTGAGTTTTGGATAACATTATAAACATTTTTTTTGGAATGTAGTTGGTGTGATCCGACATAGCGATACTTGTGTCCATTGAGGCTTTACTTATTGGCTACTGCTGCTTTTGGAACTTTGGCTCCTCAGAGTAGAGCGGCGACAACCACTAGTTGTATTGTTTTATTCTTTCTTTCTGCATTACACACTAGTTGTATTGTTGTTGAATTCATATTTCATTTTTTAAAAAAAACTCAAGTTCGTTTTAGAAGAAAAATGACGAGTCAAAAGTACTTCCAACTAGTATATCGACCGACGTCAAAAGTACTTCCAACTAGTATACCATCAAAAATCAAACACACAATATATCGCAAACCAACCATGTCTTTGACTTGAGCTTAGCGTCCCAAAATCAGATAAAACCATTTGTATCATTTATTCAAATCTACGGGGTGATTGGTAGTTGCTGTATGTGCTGTCTATAGTTTTATTTATTTCTAAAACACCAAATTCAGAGCAATTAAGTTTTAAATTTTTTTTTGAAACCACAACTCTTGAAATAACTTAGAGCTGTACAAGTGCTCTGCAGAGCCAAATATCCAAAGTAATTTTTTAATGCTTTCCATAAAATTCTACTGTAATAAAATCTAAAACGACTGCAAAAAATCTGCTACAGCAAAAATTTTAAAATTACGGTCCTCGCCGATCTATAGACCCTATAAGAGGAACATACGGTTTAGCAAATTAATTTTGAAAATGACACTATTTGCGACACATCTTTCCGTTCATAATGCCACAAGACAAAACATTAATTTCAATCCGAGGCAGGATCGATCCACGTGGACTATCACTACATAAAGCGTCTGTCTGGTGAAACTTTTTTTTTTGAGAAAGTTGTCTGGTGAGACTTTGTTTAAAAAGAAAATGAGGTTAGTATAAATAATTAATATTTATGTGTGTAGCTAAATCCATTAAGTCACGTCGTTATCAAGCTTAACTTTATCATATGTATAATGTATGTCCCTTCATTTGAACTCTGAAGAAAAAAGGTTATGTATTTGTAGATGTTTACATTGAGCTCGTCCGGCCGTATTCAGAATTAATGACCGAGTTTGGAGGAAATCTCGACTTAAGCCAAACGATCGAAATCTAAAAAGACGAGATCTATTAAAACTATCAGGAAACTTTGACTAAAATCATGGGGATCTAATTTAAAACTGTTAAAAACCGGTAAGTAAACAAAATTTTGTAAGATGGGTGCCGAAGACGACGATGTCACAGTACCGCTGAAGTAGGTTTCGACGATGTTGTTGCATTAACCCGTGCGACTTTGACCCCCGTAAAATAAACTCCCTTTCGCTCTTCACCTGCTCCAATCAGAATCCTCAAAAAACGGTCATGTAAAACACACAACGTATCAATAAATATCGCAATGCAGCCAGTTTGTTTCAATAATTTTGAAACCGAGGTAAGTGTGCAGTCAAAGTCTGGCACAAATAAAACATCGCGAAGGAAGTAATCTTTGCTTAGTTGCAAAGTCCTGTGTTTAGTAGCATGAGAAGTTTTTCCATTCGGGAAAGTAACAAAGGAAGGTTGTATATCCGTGACGTTGGAGAGTAATGATAAGTCACCAGTCATGTGATGAAAGGCTCATGTGTCAATAATAACATCAGTAATATGTGTTTTACCCGACAAACGTTCTGAGGTTAGATTGGATTGTTGATTATGAAGTAATGTAATCAACGAGGCTATTTGATCATTGTTGATGGAGGCCGTTGTATGTGAAGCTCGTCCACGACCACGTCCTCGCATCCCTCCTGACCGTCCTCCTCTTCCTCCATGAGAGCTTTGTGAGTTATGTCCCTGTAAGACCCGATCCTGGATTCCCCAATCCAACCAGACCGCAGCCTCACCAAACAATGCAACCAGTTTCATTTACATATTCAAGTTCAAGTGTTAAATAATTATAAGTCTTTTTCAGAGTTTTGAGGTTCCAACATTCACACTCAAACCATCCAACATCGACTAGGGCAAATAGATATTTCATAGATAATAACCAAGGTTCATACATCATTCATCATCCTAATAAATAGATCACACACTAGAATCGCAAAAGTTCACAAGTTGCACAATAGGCTACAATAATTACACAATTTTCCGAATCAACCCAATCACCACACATCTTCCCATGGCCGCGGTCCTCATCGTGCTTTTCCCTTACCACGGTCCATTTCTGGTCCTGGATCCAACACAGACAAACACACAATCACAAGGTTAGATTACAAAACAAGAATCAGTTCACATTGCATGGTCGGATCCAATCTAGTCAAGAACAATCATCAAAAATGTCAAATCTGACTCCTTTAAAAAGAGATCCAAATACCAAATAAAATTCATGATAAATCATGACAATTCAGAAGAAAAATATTCCCATAATCAGATTCAAAAGAACCGGCTCAGATCATAGTGATCTCGGCCATGATCAGCCCACACAAGAACAAGGGGCTTTCATGGGGATTTGATCAGGCCAAGGCCTTAAGATCGATAGATCCTTCCCTGTAATATCATAAAAAAATCCATAGTACAATATATATGAAGAAACAGAGTAGAAGAAGTCAGAGTAATGAGTGGCCAATCGATCCAAACCAGCCAGACTCACACGGCCATCATCCGCGGCCTCGACCGGTTACTCTTGGCCACACCTCTCACCTTAGGAGTTCGGTCTCCAGGGGCGACTTCCTTCTCTTTCTCCTTTGCCTTCTCCTTGTCTTTCTGTCTCAAATCCATCCTCTTGATCACACGCCCAAACACACCAGGAACACTCAAGAACAATCTTTTGGATCAAATCGGCCAATCCAAGGTTTGTGTCTCTCTTTCTCTCTTGAATTTTCTCTGTGTTTCTCTCTGTGTGAAAGTGAGTAAAAATCGACCAGAATGGCAGAAATGAGAGAGAGAGGACGACTTAAACTGTCCCCACCGACTGGGCGAACAGTTACCAAAAATCACATCCCTTCTTCCCAAAACCGTCCCATAACCGTCCCTTAACCGCCCATTGGCGGTTTCTCCCCTTTTCTTCCTTTGACAAATCGATCACTGAGCCTTAGCTCACACTCTGGAAGCTTGCCCACTCCCTGTCCCAAGCCTAAGACCAATTTGGTCGAACCGTCCCGCACCCGGACCATCGGTTCGCCCAGTAACCGTCCCAGACTCGTCCACACTGATCCGAACCAGAACGCACCGTTCACCGGATTGAGCTGACCTCCAGCTGTTCCCAGCTGAGTGAGCTAGTCCACCAGCTCTCGTGAGCTGAACAGATCTTAGTGAACTGAATACCAGCTGAACCGAGCTGATTGAACTCAAACCAACACTCGTCCAGCTGCCTAAACACTCACTCAACTCCTTTAACCTTGTTTCCATCCTATCCTGGTTAAGTCTCAGCTGACTGATGCCCTTAACCTTCATTTATGGCCATGATACGCTTGTCTTAAGGTCTAATGACCTGACTGGTGTGTCTCCCCGCACCATGGCCCGTCCGGCCGATCCTATCTAGGATCGGGGACATGACAGTCCCGGAGATGCGGTGGTTGAACGTTGATATTGTTCTTGATACCATTCTGGATAACCGTGAAGCATAAAACACTCAGAGACCTCATGTCCTGTGCGTCCACAATGAGTACATGAACGATTAGGATCACGCGAGCGATAACTTGTATTTTCAGTAGTAGAAACGCCTTTGCTTGTCTCTGTTTTTGCTGCAAATCCAAGAACATTTGAGCATTGTTCTGTAGTCTTGGTAGTAGTCATATTTTGTTCTTCTCGAATAACTCGAGAGTAAACAATATTGAGATCAGGTAAGGGATCTTCATCAGTAATACGCGAACGGAGAGACATGAACCGAGAATCATCAAGTCCAAATAAGAACTTATGAACTCGAGCATCTTCACGTTCCTTCTCTATATCTGCAGCCGCAGCGCAAGTACAAGGTCGTGAAGTACGAAGATTTTGTAGCTCTTCCCATAGTAGTCTAGTACAGATTGACCTCCTTGTCTGCAGTTGTTAATTACATCCTGAAGCTGGTGTAGACGAGTACCGTTTTTGACCGAGAAGCGAAAGCGAAGAGTTTCCCAAAGTTTATTTGTTTCAGGAACAAACATGACAGTTGAACGAACTTTGGCATGTATTGATGTTCGAATCCATCTAACAATTATTGAATTAGCAGCTAGCCAGCGAGAACGATCCGGGTCCGTATAGTTGTCACTGCTGAGCTGGACAGCTGTAATTAGAGACCTTGGCTTATCAGATGGGTGTAAGTAGTATGGCGAAGAAGCTGTAACAGCTGATGGTGCCGCAAGAGGTAGATTAGAAGCATCAGTGGATGACGAATTATCATCACCCATCGTTGTAGTAGTAGAACAGAAAGATATGTGTTTAAAAAAAAATTAGGTTAGAATCTTATAACTCTGATACCATGAAATATGTTATGAAAGCGTGAGTTTATTGATTCAATGTCATGAGCATATATACAACATATGAGATCCTAAGTTAGCTAGGTAAAGGTACAATAGAGATAAGTCTAAATCATATATATTAGGAATATGAAATCTTCATGTTTATCCCTTTATCTATCATAAAGCGTCATACTAATCATCAGCACTTGTTAAGAGACTGACCCTCTTTAAGGTACTAATCATCTGCACATGTGATACTTACCCAAAATTACTTAAATTGCGAGCATTCACATGGGCTCACAATTTATGAACCACAACAAATATTTTTATATTTTGCTTTCATTTCCTCCAATAAGATACGAAAATAAAAGATACGTTTACTTATGAATTTTCAATACGTTGATCTATAATCACGATGAAACAACTTAATTAATTAATTTTTATCAAAGAAAACAACTTAATTAAGGAGTATTTTAGAATCATGGACAGTTATTGTAAACTGAAGAAACAATATTACTCGAATAGGCTATAAATATTATATCCAGTTTATTAAAAGATTGAACGTAGTTATCATTTGAGTATACGTAAATTCATAATTATTTACATTTTAGTATATCTATATTTATTTAAATTGAAACTGGAAAGTGAGTTTGGAAAAAAAAGTTTTTATGTATGGAGTAGAAACTGGAAAGTGAGTTTGGAAAAACATATTGCAAATTCTATTTGGTTAAAGGGTACATTTTATTTTCACTATTTTAATATTTACATAGAAATCTGATTAAATATCTCAAGTTTAATGGATATTCAGATACCAACTAGGAGTATTAGGTTAGCTTTAATACAGATAACCCTTTTTTTTCAAAAAAAAAATCTAGCATTTCATTAATCTTCCCAATAGGGCATTTAATACAGATAACTGATCACATAATACCCCCAAAAAGCAAGATACGTGCTTCCTACCAAGCCTAACTTGTCAATACCGATAGTAAAAATGCAATTATCCCTCATTTAATTGGTGACCAACTAGAGTTTAAAACTACTTTCAAATCTTTTTTTTTTTTTGTAAACTAAAAAGGGTTAAGTAACGCCGTCTGTGGAATCGAACCCACGGCCACGGGGTTAAAAACTACTTTCAAATCTTTCGTTCACATAATTAATGTGCAATTTTAATCCTCACTTAAATGTTGTAAAAGTATATGACTAGATGCCGACCCTTTATATTAAAAGTAGAGTCAAAAGCGATTGGATGTATTAAACATTGAGTTATTCTTGGGTTCACCTCCTAGGGTGAACCTCTAGGTTCACCAACCAATAGAATTTCATTATTTCAAATTCGATATCTTTTAAAATAGGAAACAAAATATTATCAAGTTATATTATATTTTTAAAATAAAAAAGTAAAAAAAAATAGTAGTTACAAAAAAAAAAAATTCTAAAATATTGTTAGCGTTGTCAGCAAAACACTAAACCCTAAATCATAATCCCTAAACCCTAAATCTGAAACCCTAAACCCTTGGGTAAACCCTAAACCCTTGGGTAAATCCTAAACCATTGGATAAATCATAAACTCTAAATCAAAAACGCTAAACACTAAAATCCTAAACCCTTGAGTGTTTTAGTGTTTTTGATTTAGAGTTTATGATTTATCCAAGGGTTTAGAGTTTACCCAAGGGTTTAGGGTTTCGGATTTAGGGTTTAGGGTTTAGGGATTAGGATTTAAGGTTTAGTTTTTTCCTGACGACGTTAAATTTTTTTTTTTTGTAATTACTACTATTTTTATTTTTTATTTTTTATCTTTTTACTTTAAAAATATAATATAACTTGACAATATTTTGTTTTCTTTTATAAAAGATATCAAATTTGAAATAACATAATCCAATTGATTGGTGAACCCAAGAATAAGTCTTAAACATTTAAATCGTGTAACCAAAGAGACGAAGGAAGTTCGGCTCAATATTGACGCTTGTTTGACTAGAAGGTCAGCAATTTAAACGCAAACCAGATTAGAAACTTTTGCACCCGACCAGACCCACTTGAGTTATAAAGCCACCACCCAACAAAATCAGAAGACTTCGATTTATACACGTCGCGTGGGTCTCACTTTTCAGTATTTGAAAGTGACATAACTGATTACGTCATTATTCTTATGTCATTATCTTATCACTCCCAGTGTTTATAATTGATTTCTTGTTTCAACTCGCCCACACTCAACATATTGTATATAATTATGATGAATTAATAATGATAATGTGTTATCAATTATAGATAACATGTGCACCAATATTCTTTAAGTATTATTGATTTTATTTGATTTGATTATATAGAGTCCGACCTAAGGAAAATATATATACAATAATGAAAATGTACTTAAGAGACGAAATTTTAAATGACCTCTATAAAATACTCCCAAGTAAATTTAATAACGCAGCTTCCCAATTACGCACGTTCCCGATAATTTAACTATATAATCCAGTGAATGGAGAGGAAGAATGCATAGCTCATTCAATTTGTGGCTGTACGTTGAATCCTCGAGAGAGAGAGAGAGAGAAACAAAAAGGGTTTTTAATATTTTATACAATGTCAAAAAAAGCATTGGCCACATTGTTTGATTTAGAATCACAAGAACGTGGTGGTTCTCCTTCATTTATGTCACAAACACTCTCCAAGGATCCACAGCCAACCTCCGACGGAGATGGTGGGCGGATTCCGTTAGAAGAGTGGCTGCCGATCACAGAATCAAGAAAAGGGAATGTTTATACGGCAACGTTTCATCTTTTCTGCTCGGGACTTGGTTTACAAGTTCTTCTTCTTCCTGCAGCTTTCGCAGCACTAGGATGGTAAAATCCCATTTCAAATAAAACTTTTCTCTTTTAATTAACTTCTCTTTCAATTCTTACCATAATCAGAAAGTTTTTTTTTCCAGGGTATGGGGAGTGATAATTTTAACGGTTGGATTTGCATGGAAACTTTACACGATATGGCTTCTTGTTCATCTCCACGAAGCCGTACACGGAATACGTTTCAGCAGATACTTGAGACTCGCAATTGCTTCATTCGGTAAATACTAAATTCTTTAGAACTTTGTCGTTTTTTTGTCATACAACAATTTTAACGTTATGCCACGATAACAATATAATAGGTGTGAAGCTGGGGAAACTTCTTGGAATATTCCCTGTGATGTATCTCTCAGGAGGAGCTTGTTCGATTCTGGTTATAACCGGTGGAAAAACAATAAAACAACTTGTACACATTATGTCTGAAGATGGCAAAGTGCCACTTACTACCTTGCAATGCTTCGTGATCTTCAGCTGCCTCGCAGTGGTCATGTGTCAGTTTCCAAATCTAAATTCTCTTTTTGGACTCTCGTTGATCGGTGGTGTTATGGCCATAGCATACTGCACCGCAATCTGGAGTTTACCTTTAGCTAGTATTCCGCATAGGAATCAAAACAATATCTCTTACGCTACAAAGGATACAAGTTTCGATACCATTTTTAACGCCATTGGATTGATAGCTATATCATTTCGCGGGAACAACCTCATCCTCGAGATACAGGTCTTAAGATAATACTAAGAAAAATAGCATTTTAAAACTTATTTATATACAACTTTAATTAGGATAGTATTGACAAGGTTTCTTGTGATATTTTTGTAGGGTACTCTTCCTTCCGATTCAAAGAATCCTTCGAGAAAGACAATGTGGAGAGCTGTGGTGATCTCTCATGTGTTCATTGCAGTTTGTATGTTTCTAGTAGCCATTGTTGTATATTGGGCATACGGTGACAAGGTATGTCAAAATCCAACACATTATTGCTTTTATGTGTTTGAACTTTAATATTAATTCTTATATATGATAGATACCGGCCACAGGAGGTCCAATAGGCAACTACTTGGAACTTTACGAACAAGACTACTCAAAACGAGCCGCTTGTTTCATACACATCACGTTCATCATCAACTGCTTATGTTCATATCCGATAAACTTAATGCCAGCTTGTGACAACGCAGAGATGGTGTACACGACCAAGAGACACAAGCCTTGCTCCGTCTTTGTCCGGATGATGTTTCGTGTGTTCTTGTGTTTGGTTTGTTTCTTTGTAGCCGTTGGATTCACGTTCTTGCCTTATCTCGCGGTTCTTATTGGAGCTATAGGCTTGCTGGTTACATTTACATACCCGTGTTTCATGTGGATCTCTATTAAACAGCCCCAAAGGGAAAGTCTGATGTGGTGGTTCAACGTATCGGTGGGAAGCATAGGAGCGTCTTTCAGCGTTTTGTTTGTGGTTGCATCGGCTCTGCGCTTGGCTGATAAGGGTTTACATGCAAACTTCTTCAATCCCTGAAGTATTCCGTCACAGGATGTTCAAGTAGGAACCTAATGACCACTAGGCATGGAGATTAAGAAAACGGCAGCGTATTGAATCCCCACCAACGTTTCAACTCTTTTATTTACACAAAAAGATAACAAAATCATTATATTTTATATTTTATGGATAAAAATTAACGGAAATAATTGAATTTTGTAATTATGATTATTCAAAGATTTCTCACAAAAAAAGGAAATAATGATTATCGATCAAATATAGTAGTATAAAAAAATTAATTACAACCCTATTTATATTGGTCCAGACCTTCACACGTATATATCTCATCAAAATAATTTAATCTTCCCTAATAAACATAAAGAACTGATTTCGCTGCTGATTTTCTATCAATGATCAGAGCAAGACTTCAAGAAATCAATTTTCTTGCCAAGTTTATCGCCATGGAAAGTGATGCTGCATCTCATGCTCGTGTAGAACTTCGTTTTGACTAATCGGCCGAGCACATAGGCCCGTGATCGCAACGTAAAAGTTAAATTCAAAGGCAAAACAACTCGGTCTGGTTTAGCTCGTTGCGCGTATAGAGCTGGTACGCCTCCGTACAAAGGAATTTGAATGCCTATTACTTTGGTCTCAATGATTCTCTCGGTCTTCCTTCGTTGAGAGAACTTTTCCATCTATTTTTTCTCACAACCAAAAAAACTAAAGTAGTTCATAAATCATATAACCGGCCGGTTCAAGCAATAAGATGTGAAATTGTTTACCTGGCCGGAGGCGAGGATGAGTTGGTAATAGCTGAGCTGGAGGGGAGAGGAGGGGAGAGGAGGTGACATGGACTGTGAAGAAAGTCGCAGGGTTTTTGTATAACATCGTGACCGTTGAATTTAGAGTGAGCATATCTGTGAGCACTCCCGATGCGTCGTTCCCGGATTGCACGTTCAAGCTCTCGATTACCATCCCCTGAATGTACAGATAACATTACATGAACACCTTTTTAATTACAGTTTTGTGATAGAAATTTAATTTCACACAATATGTTTTGTTAAAGTAATACATATATGCAAACATTCTGTGAACGAATAATACTTATTCTTTTTATAATACTTTTTAACTTTTTTTTGTAACACTTATAATACTTTTTAACATTATAATACTTTGATAATACTTAAAAATATATGTATTACATATTCATTTTTCCGTATATTTATTTATATAATTCTTCATATTAAATTTTTAAACTCCACAAAATACACTTATTGTGGCATCATTGTCATTTGAATATCTGATTATGTTTATTTTTATGTTTTTAATTCATTTTGGAAGTTATACTACATGTTAAGAAAAACAACAATCAAAACGTAAAACTAATTTCGCTTTCACACTTCACAAAATATAATTACGAAAACAGAGAAATATTTTATCTCTAGAGAATGTAATAATTTTCACAAGAGCAAAATTTATTTCCGGAACAGTCAAAGCTCTATGAATTACCTTCAAAGTGACAATAGGTGAGAAAGATTTGGAAACTCCCCACAAAATGAGACAGAAGATAGTGAAGGCCAGCACAAACGTAAACAACAAGCAAGTGTAAAACCTCGTTCTCCTTCCTCTTTTCTCATCCGAACCGTCTACTTCATCGTAATCGTCATCATCCTCGTCGATTGTTTGGTCATGATCATGCACTTGGAGACTACTGTATCCGTTTCTCAATGGTCCTGAGGACCGTAGAGTCGAAGGTGACACGGCCACAGACTCATGGTTGTAGTGACTGACCTGGCCCTGTCGGTTAACGGGTGATCCGAACGGGCTAAGACCCGATCCGGTTGATATCTTGTCTACGTCTGTGTTCGGTGGGCTCTGCACAAAGTAGACTGGACTTACCGTCTGTGGCAGAGAAGATTTAGCCGGCCACGTCGTCATCTCTTCCTATTAGTTATAGGTCTTGCTTCCCAATAATACTTTTGATTTGCTTTAGGATTTTAATATTTTGGTTATGACCTTGTATTTAGAAGGTTGGGAAATGTAATGGGAAATAAGTGCAGGATACAAATTTCTTCTGAGAGTAACGGATGATGCTGACCAAGAAAAGAAAACTATAATCAAGGAAACTTCAATTCAAACTTAAATTTGAAAATTAAATGGCCAATCAAAGTGTGCTTTTGTTACAAATAAACTATTTTATATTATTTTCTCTAATAAGCTAATTTTAAAAATATATATTTAGTACATCGAACTCTGAAATGTTACATATGAGTACAATGTTAAATTATTTGGTGGCCAACGGAGATCGAACTGCGGTTTATCGTATTGGAATTATCCCTCAAGTGTTACTAGTCCAAGTTCGTTGGTTCTCAAAATGCAAATTAGATCATATACAAAGCTTAAGCTTTATATTATTTGGTCAAAATTGTGGTTGCAGATTAGACAGTCGACTGAAACGTTCTATGTTTTTATTTATAGTTGAACTAAAAATGTTATTTCTTAGTTTGTTCCTACATGGAAAATAAATAAGCCTTATGTATTTCGAATTAATTTCCTTACATCAACTGCGAATAATATCGTGCCTTCAAGTCCACCATTAAAGTCGTTGTTTTACTTTGAAAATAAAGATAGATTTTTTAATAATCAGAAATATCTTTTAGTGGTCCATAACATTTGGTTTATTGTCAATTTTAGACACTTGAAGATATTTCATGAGCGTTCCAAAAAAAAAAGATATTTCATGCAAAGAGTTGGTTTGGTTCTGGTCTGGCTATCGGACTCAGTTTAGCAACTTGATTGATATATTCAGTTTTTAAGAAGTCTTTTTGCAAGTTAGCTAAGGAGCAATGTACTTTCCGGAATTTCCAGGGAGCTATATACAAATGTAGCGCTGGACCCTTTGGTTGATGCACAAAAATTCTGATCAATACTAAATAGTTTGTGTCTGGTGTGTTTTTTGAAATACCTGAAGTCTGGATTGTGTATGACAAAGGCCTTCAATAATGGATATTTCATTTTATTGCACCATCTTGCACCAGTTAAACCTGATATACATATATATATATATATATATATATCCTTTGATACTCGATGGGTTTTTCATGATCTTAATGTGAAGAGTGGAGACTATGTTAATCTTCCAACTACTATACCCTATAATCGACTTAGTTTTCAGTGTTCCAATCGCTCTTTTCTACTTAGCTTGATAAGAATATGACCACATTAATTAATGCCCAAATTAGTAACCATGAGGGGAATTTGTATCCAGTTCATTACTGGAAAGTAAACGTTATGTCGGTGCAAAGATGTAAGTGCGGGCAGTTTTCAAGATTCTGGGGCAATTCTGTATCTAAACAAAACTAGTAACATTTTTATTCATCTTTTAGTTCTTCTACTAACTAAGACTTTTTATTCCTTTTGTAATTGAATGCAGAGATCTATTACATTTGAAGAAATATAGTGCAAGTTAAAAAAAATTTCGTAAGTCTTATGACAAAAAACAAAAAGAAACACTATAAAAGTTCTGACGTCTGATTTAGAGCAAAATCTGAGACACATATTTACCTTAGAGTGGTCCTGCATTATGAATACACTACGGGTGTGACTGGTAATCATCATAGGAACAATAGGAAAGGATAGAAAAAGAACGAGTATGAATAAAATTTTAGGAATGATGGTTCCTTATCAAAATTAACGAGAGATTGATTTGTTCTATAATTATCTACAAACAAATGAACGAAAAAAAAAATTTATTCCTCGTAAATGGTAAAAAAATTTAAGGAATATTAAGGAACATAGTGTTTCTGCTCGTTCCATTCCATGGGTCACGGGTTACACCCTACGTACTGCAGTTTTCACGTATAGTTTTCAGGTTAATCTTAAACGACTAGCTGTGATGAATCTAGTGGTCCTAAATTTTCATCCAATCATCCTACGTTATCTTAAACCAGTCAGAAGTAGACCATACGTAAGGACTTTTTTTTTTAACAACAAGATTCGACCATACGCAAGGACTAATTAGCGCAATATTAGTCTTTTAGTGTGGGAAAGATGCATTCAACATAAAGAAATTGTGGATTATGTACTTATATTAATAATATGTATCTAAAACTTCTATATATAAAGTATCAAAAGCATTTTCAATGATGAATCTCTCAAACATAGTCTATCAGATATAATATAATACTCCTTCCGTTTCACTTTAATTGTCGTTTTAGGTTTATGCACACAAATTAAAAAAACATATGATTTTGTATATTTCTAAAACAAAAACACAATTACCTATACACCTAACCATATTTCAACCAATAAAAAAATAAAATGGAGAATCTTATTAATAAATTTTGCATTGAAACTCTAAAACGACACTTATTTTGAAACAAAATGTTTTCCCTACAACGACAATTAAATCGAAACGGAGAGAGTAATAATTTAATACTCTCTCTGTTTTGATATGTAAGTAGTTTTATCAAAAAATGTTTGTTTCACAATGATGTTTACATAATCCAAAGCACCTTTTACATTTATTACATGTTGTGTGACCAATCAAATAATTCATACTTTTTTTTATTATTGGTTGAATTTATGTATTAAATGCTATTTATTCAAAAGTAAAAGTTTTCTTAATATTCACACTTTTAACTAAAACTACTTACAAATAAAAACAGAGGGAGTATAATTTAGATATATAACTAAATTTTTAATAATTAAAAGATAGTTGTATTATTAAGAGACTGACAAAATGTAGAACTGGTTTCTCAAGCTTCTCTAAACATAAGCTATAGAAAATGAATAGCACCAGAAATGCATATGTTAAATTCGGTTAGAGAACTCTTTGGAGTTCTCATGGATGTTAATAATTGTCTATCATTTTTTTTCGACTTTGTTTTTTTCTCATTTATCCTTAGGTATCAAAAATCGGTTGCGGACTATTTGGCAAAGGCCCCTCTCTACTCTACTTCATCATTGTGGTGAACTGATTTCTATTGAATGAATCATTTTGTTTTTCAAAAAAAGAAGGAAAATGATTCGGTTAAGGAAAATTTATATAACCAATCTGTAGTTCAAATGTTTAAGGAAAATTTAAATATTTTAACTAAATTGACTTAAAGTTTACAAAAATAAAAAAATTTAATTTAATTATTTTTGTGTATAATTCTTTTTTTCTGTACTGGAAGTACGTAAACTAACTTTTGAGTAGAGGATCAACATCGGAGAAAGAATTCACCTATCACAATGAATCCAATCCTCTTGAAGAACTTTAAAATTTACAAAATTAATGACAATTATTAGGAGCCCACACAGACATGGTTGGATATGGCTTTTATATTATTCCCTCTTTGTTTCTACTCAAGCTCATGATTCTTCATTTTTTATTTGACAGAAATCCATCAACTGCTTATCAAGTACTCTTAACTTAAAATCTAATTAATTAACAAAAAGATTCAAAACGATATTATGTGTTTATCAAGTGAAATTTAGAACTTTTCTTTTCCTCTATTCAGAACTCCCACCTCAACTCGCATCATCTTTGAGTTTAGTTTCATACTTGAGGTAGTAACTTCATCATCTCCTTGGACCATTATCTTAGCTTTCTGGTAATAGATTATTTCAAAAGACTTATTCTTAGAGCACAAACCCCCGTTACCAAGGGCCACACACTGCAGACAGACCCGTTCATTTCACATAAACAACCAAGAAGTCAAGATGAAACTATATGGGAAAAGTTCACCTTGTAATACAGTTTCTACAGTTGCATTAGGGATAGAAAGGCCCACTACTCTCGCTGATTGTCCGTCATAGTCTCTATGCGTATGACTCAAATTCTCTTGTGGCTTTGACAGGCCTGCAAAACGGACCGAATACATTATAAGTTTCAAAAGAGAGGGTATTAGAGAAGTTTTGCAAATGTCTTTTTTTATTTGATTTGAGAGAGCTTTCTCATTGGTTTCCCAAAAGATGAAAAATCTATACCTCATAGAACATGAACAATCTATATCTACACATGGAAAATGAATGGTGAACTGAAAAATCAATAACTTACACACCGCATCGGGAAGAAGGTCCATGCTTAAGATCCATGTTTTGCATACACGATCGGAAGAATGATGTCACCCACAACGTTTACTTCATGTATTCTTCTTCCAACTGTGCTTTACTCGCCCAGCTTACACTTGGGTCCGTGCATACCCTGTAGTCAGATAGAATCTCAAATTATTATCAAACAACACTATATCAAATCGTTATGAGCGTTAGGGGTTAAACTTAAACTACACCTTGTTATTTATGTGCTAATCTATTTTCATGTCTGAGGAAAAGCGGTTCTTTATATATTCAAGACTTTATTATTGATTGAGGAAGCATACCTGTTTAGATGAGACCAAGAAGTATCTTCGTGAATCTTCGTGAGTGCGTCCGAGCCTCCCAAAAATGGATCAGACGAAACCTTAACTCGCCTTCCTGTGGTCCAAATTTAACATCTCTGAAGAACACCATTTCATCAGTTTTGGCGGAGGGGACACCGGTTCCGCCGCTACGTTTGACCGGCACGTCAGAGCACACAACGGCCTTGCCGGTTGATTTCTTCGACATGGGATCGCCGGAGACAGCTTTGGCGGAAGCAACACCGGTTTGGCCGGTACGTTTGATCGGCCCGACGGAGGAGACACCGTTCTTTCCATTTGGTTTCTTCGATATGAGATCTCCGGAAGCAGGGGATTTGCTGTTGGAATCCATCGATTTGATCGGCTCGGCGGAGGAGACACCGTCCTTACCATTTGGTTTCTTCGAGATAAAATCGCCGGAAACAGAAGATTTGCTGTTGAAATTCATCGCTTGAGAGAATATTTTTGTGTGTGATAAATCTGGGAAGAAGAAGAGTGTTATAAAGAATCTTAGGAGGGGGAAGGCGAAAGGAAGCCATAAATGAGATATTCGGAGTATTCATTGCACAGAGATGGAGTAGCGATTGATCGACAAACCGTTGAAGAATTGGAAACGATGAAGATAGAGATTGTCGAAGAAAATCATCGACCCAGATTCAGCGTTTTAGGGATTATCTTCGGTTGGATTTATGGGCCTGATAATTCAATTCACGGATCACAAAAGAAAGAGCAGCCCAACACGTATGACATGGCAAAAAGAAAATTTCTCATTGATTGATTTTCCATGCTGAAGTGGATAGGCTCAATGGAGCTCAATAGGTATTGCAAAATTAAAGCTTAAATCAGATAAAATAACTCTTAATCATTAGTGTTATATATATATCTTTAAGTTTCATGTATAACAATACAGACCCGGCTTCGAAACCCCGTGTGGCCATCCGGGCTAGCGTTAAATTGCAAGAATACGTAGAGTACCGTATGTCTCATGAGATTAGTCGGTTGACCTCGGTCGCCGGATCTCCACTGTTATAAAAAAAAAGGGTACGTAGACTCAACCACCGATCGTTTCCGACCAAATTTCTAATAAGAGTAATGCTCGTAAACTGACTTGTTTCCCGGCTTCCGGAAGCCCATTTTGAATCTGAATCCGATTAGTATTGTAAGTTTGCTAGGAGTCCACACAAAAAAAATATTATTCATCAAGGGCTAACATCCCATTTTTACAGATTTAGGCTTTTAGCAGAAACTCCAAACAAAGACTGAAAGACAAATAATTCATATATCTCCTATATATTAATTTAGTAACATTACAACTTTTGTTTGTAGTCATGTGTCATCAATAAAATGATTATTAGAATCATTAGAGAAATATGTTGGTTCATCTAATTATATAATAATTTTTTTATTAAACTAACCAATTATTTATTATTAATGTTATTTATTATTTTCTTAACTAAAAGTAACGGAATTGCCTAATGTGGCTAAAGTATATATGACAATTAATGATTTTGAATAATATAGATTTGGTAAGAATTGGTGTATCCTTCTATCATTTTGTTTAATTTTAAACTATTAAAATAAATGTAACAGCCACATTAACCATATAATAAAAATTTAGATTTTTCTATATATGTTATATTTTGAATTTTTAAAAACGACTATAAATTACTAAAACTGTTAAAAGTCTCACATTCAAATTTTGTGATCCACGGTTTAAATTTTTTGTTATGACAAGATACAAATGATTACAAAATCATATAAGTAAAAAGTCTAATTTAATAAATTATTAAGATTAAAAGATCTATATATATATATATCATTTTAAATCAAACTATATACCATATAAAATTCATAAATATTTTAATTTCGAAATTTACTTTGAACAATTTTTTTTGATAAAAGCTTTGAACAAACATTAACAACTTATTTTTTAAAAAACTATAACTTACTAAAACTATTAATCCTACAATAAAAAATTTGTGATCAGTAATTTAAAGTTTTTGCTATAAAATATACAAATGATCAAAAAACGTATGAGTAGAAAGTATCGTTTAATAGATATTAATATCAAAAATATACTATATATGTTAATATCATTTAAATTTAATTATATATCCTATCAAATAGAAGAAAAATTGTTTTGATTAATAAAATTTATATGTTTGCACCAATTTAATTTTATATGTAATAGTTACTGAATTTTTAATTATTCAATATATTTATTATGTCATAATATATAAATAACAAGGCGCGGATCTTTAACCTAGTAATAATATTATTCGACAGTGATAAACTAAGAAAATCAACAAACAAGTGGTCATATCTTATTTCCTCATAAAAAGTTCTAATAACTGAATCGATATAGTTCCTGAATGACAATACTGATCGGAAGATTCGGAACATTAAATCCATTTTAAACATGTGGGTTCTTCCTATGTGGTCCCGAAATTACTATTGTTTTTATTTTACAAGCCAAAATTACTATAATCTCTTACAAGCCAAATTATCATTATACCCTCATTCTATAAACACTATAAAAAAAACCCTAGCCCCTCAACCACAAATCACTCATCATAGAAACGAAATGGAAAAAAGTAAAAGAAACTTATTAGACGAAGAAGCTAAAGCTTCTCTAGACATCTGGAGATATGTCTTCGGCTTTGCAGATATAGCAGCTGCAAAGTGTGCCATCGATCTTAAGATACCAGAAGCCATTGAAAACCACCCTTCCTCGCTGCCGGTGACACTAGCTGAGCTCTCCGTCGCAGTCTCTGCCTCTCCGTCACATCTCCACCGTATAATGAGGTTTCTTGTGCACCAAGGAATTTTTAAACAAGTTCCCATAAAAGATGGTCTAGCCACAGGCTACACTAACACGCCACTCTCTCGCCTTATGATGATCACAAAACGTGACGGCAAGTCTCTGGCTCCTTTCGTTCTCTTCGAAACAAGTCCCGAGATGCTAGCTCCATGGTTAAGACTGAGCTCAATTGTCGCTTCTCCGGCCAACGGTTCACATCCACCACCGTTTGATGCGGTGCACGGTAAAGATGTGTGGGCTTTAGCAGAGGATAATCCATGCCTCAGCCATATGATCAATGAGGCCATGGCTTGTCACACAAGGCGCGTGGTGCCACGTGTTGCCAGAGCTTGTCACGACTTGTTCGAAGGCGTAGCTACGGTGGTGGACGTAGGAGGCTGTACCGGAGAGACGCTGGGAATATTGGTTAAGGAGTTTCCTTGGATCAAAGGATTTAACTTTGATCTTCCTCATGTTATCCAAGTTGCTCAAGTCTTGGATGGTGTTGAGAATGTTGGAGGCGATATGTTTGATTCTGTTCCCAAATGTGACGCCGTTTTCATCAAGGTTAAGTTCATTTACATACTCTATATTCTTTTGATTAACATTCGTCCATTATTGACATGAATAATTCATGCCAGAAAAAAAAAACTATTCGTCCATTATTATTCGGTGTTTTTTTTTTCTTACATCTTTCATTTAGTTCCAAAATCAAACTTTCAACATACAGTATCAGACAAAACTTTTTTTTTTTGATCAATCAGTATCAGACAAACTAAAATGCATATTTGAGAACTAAGATTATTTTTAGTAATCTTGTGAAATATCATCATTCTTTTCACTTTGCAGTAAGCCTCGAACGAATTAAGCTATATATACGTTATGATATGAAAAAAAAAATTATTATATGATTTTTTAATTCGTATGTCGATAACCTTTGTGTATGCATTTATTTAAATTTATTAGTGTGTTGACAGCATGAGAAACAAATAATCTAATTAAAGTCTATAAGAAATGTATTACTTTTATTGTTTCGCATATAGAGAATTTGGAGCCACTATCTCTACTGTCAATTAAATAAAGCAACCACTACCAGTTTTCCCAGATATTAACCAATACACAATGAGGACACATCCTTTTGAAAAACAAACACTTTCTTTTGAGAATGAAGCGTAACAGATGAAAAACTTGTCCGTATATTTTGTAGATAAAAGGTTGAAATTGGGCTATTTAATGTATATTCTCTGAAAAAAATTGGACAACTTTTTCCACCAAATTATTTCTTTAACTGATGGCCTATTCGTTCTTTATTTTCTTTGTAAGACTCTTTGAAATATGAGAGCCTTATATAAAAACTCTAAGGCTTCAATCATATTCTAAAGCATGATATTGACTAGTTATCTGATACTTAAACTGTGGAATATGATGACAGTGGGTGTTACATGATTGGGGAGATAAAGATTGCATAAGACTATTGAAGAATTGCAAAGAAGCTGTCCCACCAAATATCGGGAAAGTGTTGATAGTGGAATCTGTAATCAGAGAGAAGAAAAAGGCGATGATAGTGGAAGACAGAGATGAGAAGTTAGAGCATGTGAGATTGATGCTTGATATGGTGATGATGGCACACACAAGCACAGGCAAAGAACGGACTTTGAAAGAGTGGGACTTTGTCCTTAACGAAGCTGGTTTTGAGCGATATGAAGTTAGGGATATTGATGATGTTCAGTGTGTTATCATCGCATATCGGTAATAAAAGGAAGATGTGAAAGGGTTAATCCAAGCTGAGGAAGAGCTAAACCAAAATTTACTTCGAGAAAATTGAATCTATTTGCGGTTATCGGTTAAGTGGTACGCGTGAGAAGTTATAGCTAAGTGTGAATGGTTGTGTCGTGTCAGAATAATCAAGGCTTGTTTCAGTATCAGTTATGTTGTGTCGTAATAATCAAGGCTTGTTTCAGTACCAGCCATGTTGTGTTGTGTGTTGTTCTTTTTTTAGTAACCGAATTGTTGCGTGTTGTTCTTTGTATTTCCACTTGTTTTTGTATTAATCTCGTTGATTAAGGAGGTGCTATTGAATGTGGTATACTGACTTGCACTTAAAACTTCTTTATTGTAATAGATATATTTATTTATTTCTTTGAGTATTGTTCTTTTCCTTTGAGTTTGAATTATATTATACATGTTATCATTTTATTATCTTTGTTCATGTGATTTTTGTAGTATATTGGTCATCAATAATTAAAAATTATAGAGCAATTATCTCAAATAGCATTTTTTTAAGTTTTCATCACAAAAAAATAGCCCTCAAGAAAGAAAATGATCAAAAAGCCCATTTTTATTTTGAAATTTATAATTTTTATTTTTTATTTTTTTAAATTTGAAACTTTATCCCCAAAACCCTATTCCTTAACTCTAAACTCTAAGTCTATATTAGTTAAATTTAAGGTAAAAATACATTTTTACCTTTTAATAAAATTTATTTTGGTCATTTTCTTCATTGACGGTTATTTTTGTGACAAAAACTTAAAAAAGACTATTCTATGGAATTTCTAGAAATTATATTAAAAAAAACACTTAAAAAGAATCTGATCGCATAAAAAAATAAAAGAAGAAAGTGAAACCTAGACAAATAACGATAATGGTGGAATTAGAAAATGAAAAAGATAGTGAGATTATTGAAGGATACTAAGATTTAAATATTAGTCACTAGAGCATTTTTTTATTTAAAAAAAAAAGTCACTAGAGCATTTTTTTATTTAAAAAAAAAAGTCACTAGAGCATTTTAAAATACTTTCCGTTTTGCCGCCTTAAAGCTTAACCTAAATTACTAGGCTTCCTAAAAATCACATCTGTAACGCCTAAAATCAACATTCAGTCCAAGTAATTAAGATTGCCAATAACGTCCTTTAGCTCATATTTGTCACCACTTCTCATTCAACTCTCCACCCCCTCCTCCAATGTTACTCGGGATATAAGCCGAGAAGCAACAACCCATGGACAACACCACACATATTGGGTTCTTCCTATGTGGTGCCGAAACTACTAATGTTTTTTTTTAATTACTAGTGTTTTTACATGCCAAAATTACTATCATTTCTTACAAGCCAAAATTACTATTGTGCCCTCATTCTATAAACACTATTAAAAACCTAATCCCTCAAACCACAAATCACTCGTCAAGAAACGAAATGGAAGAAAGTAAAAGAAACTTATTGGATGAAGAAGCTAAAGCTTCTCTAGACATTTGGAGATATGTCTTTGGCTTTGCAGATATGGCAGCTGCAAAGTGTGCCATCGATCTTAAGATACCAGAAGCCATTGAAAATCATCCGTCACAGCCAGTGACACTAGCCGAGATCTCCGGTGCAGTCTCTGCCTCACCGTCGCATCTCCATCGTATAATGAGATTTCTTGTGCACCAAGGCGTCTTTAAAGAAGTCCCCACAAAAGATGGTCTAGCCACAGGCTACACTAACACGCCACTCTCTCGCCGTATGATGATCACAAAACGTGACGGCAAGTCTCTCGCTCCTTTCGTCCTCTTCGAAACAAGTCCGGAGCTGATAGCTCCATGGTTAAGGCTGAGTTCAGTCGTCTCTTCTCCGGCCAACGGTTCACATCCACCACCGTTTGATAGCGTTCACGGTCAGGATCTGTGGGCTTTAGCAGATGATAATCCGTGCTTCAACGATGTGATCAACGAGGCCATGGCTTGTCACACAAGGCTCGTGGTGCCACGTGTCGCTGCAGCTTGTCACGACTTGTTCGAAGGCGTGCCTACGGTGGTGGACGTAGGAGGCAGTACCGGAGAGACCCTGGCAATATTGGTTAAGGAGTTTCCTTGGATCAAAGGATTTAACTTTGATCTTCATCATGTTATTGAAGTTGCTCAAGTCTTGGATGGTGTTGAGAACGTCGGAGGTGATATGTTTGATTCTGTTCCCAAATGTGACGCCGTTTTCGTCAAGGTCAAGTTCATTTACATACTCTATATTATTTTTATTACTAATCAGTGGTTTTTTCTTTCTTAATTACATCTTTCATTTAGTTCTCAAAATCAAAATTTTCACATAACAGACGAGACTAAAATAAATACTTCTTATGTTTCAAAATAATACTCCATCCGTTTTTTAATATAAGTCGTTTTAGAATTGTGCACATAGATTAAGAAATCATTAATTTTTTATATTTTCTAAACAAAAACATCATTAATCATTTACCTAACCACAAATCGACCAATAATAAAATAGAAAGTATATTATTATTGGTCATATAACATTAAGTGTTAATAAATTTTACATAAAAAACCGAAAACGTCATATAATTTGGAACATAAAAATTTCTCTAAAACGACTTATATAAAAAACGAAGGGAGTACATGTTTTAAGAATTTCACGTTTACTAATAAAACATAATATTCCTTTTGTTTCATAATAAGTGTCATTTTAACTTTTTTTTTCTTTTTACAAAAAATGTCACTTTATAATTCCAATGCAAATTATACTTATTTTCAGCTGAAAATTAATTGAAAACTGCATTGATTTTATAAATAATTTTATTTATCTCAAATATTATTGGTCAGAGAAGTATAATTAATAACAACTTACATATATTTTCGCCATTTTCTTAATCTGTGTGAAAAATGTCAAAGTGACACTTATTTAGAAACGGATGGAGTAAAACTTAATTATTAATGCATAGTTTCTGTAATTTTATATTTCCTATATTTCTAAACCAATAAGACTTCAAGAAATTCAATTAATATTCTTGAAGTTCACAATTTTCATTATTAATTGATAAAAATGCATTGAAAAAAATAAAAATATACATCTTTCTGATACAATTTTTTTTCTAGAACATGTATTTTTTTTTAAACCGAAGAAGTATTTCTAAACTAACATTATTTTTAGTATAATATTGTTTGAAACCAAATCATTCTTTTCACTTTGCAGTAAGCTTGTACTAAATAATTTATAAATAAATTTTGATATGATTTCTATTTCGTATATCGTATAATTAACCTTGTGTATACATTGTATTGTTTTAATGTATTTGCCATTGTCTATTTGCTTTAATATATTTTTATTACGCATTATTTTAATTTATTAAGGTATACATATCTACATATGTGTGTCTTGACAGCATGATAAAAGACATAGAGCATATAACGAATTATTGGTCAGAATATAGCCGTATTATTTCTGCAGTAAAATTAGATTTGTGCGATGTAACTCTAACTTTTGTAGCTGCAAATGTTAAACAAAAAATTGCTATAGTCATTTTTTTATTCAGTTTGTAAATAAATTGATCTTAATCAATAGAGTTGAAAATATTCCCTTGGCATCTTTGTAGGTTCGGATTTGGATATCCATTTAAATTACGTAAACAAATTCAAAAAACACAATATAGTTTAAATTTAAAAGTATAATATATAACATATAAATATGAATATTTATGCTAAATATTTAAAATTAACATGAAAATAGTTTTCTTCAGGTATTTGGATGGAGAACTAGTAAGTATTTAAGGTATTTTTGGATTACTTTGAGTATTCACTTCTGGTTATTTATCAAGTATTTTGGGCAATTCCAAATATTTTGTATATTTTATATTAGATTTAAAAATAATTAGTAAATTTAAATATAGAATTGTGATTCAGGTCATATTTAAATCTAATTTTTTCAGATACTAAAATTTTGGTACTAAAATTTTGGATCTGTTTTGATATTTTTCTGGTTCTGATTCAAGTTCGGTATAACTTTTAGGTTGCATTTGGTTAAGTTTTTCGAGTTCAGGTATTTGTCCAGTTCAAAAATAGACTATATGATATGATACCAAACTACCGAATCAACCGATGGCGACCACTATCCAGTGCCAAATAAATAAAGTGACCACTACCAACTTTCCCGGATATTATTAACCAATATAGAATGATGAGACATCCCAAAAAAACTGGCAGCCTTTTAAAATCAAACACTTTCTTTTGTAAGATTGATGTAAAAACTTATCCGTGTATTTTGTAAACGTATACGTATAAACTCAAAATAAAATTTGACAGGCTTTCCCCCCAAAATATATCTTTAACAACTGATGAACTTAATTAGTTCTTTTTTTTTCTTTGTAAGACTCTTTGAAATAAGAGAGCCTTAAAAACGTATATTTGTTAATATACAAACTCTAAGGCTTCAATCATATTTAAAGCGCGATATGACTAGTTATATCTAATATGTAAATTGTGGAAAATGATGACAGTGGGTGTTACATGATTGGGGAGACAAAGATTGCATAAGAATATTGAAGAATTGCAAAGAGGCTGTCCCACCAAATATCGGGAAAGTGTTGATAGTGGAATCCATAATCAGAGACCAGAAAAAGACCATGATAGTGGAAGACAGAGATGAGAAATTACAGCAGGTGAGATTGATGCTCGATATGGGGATGATGGCTCACACAAGCACAGGCAAAGAACGAACTTTGAAAGAGTGGGACTTTGTTCTTAACGAAGCTGGTTTTGCTCGATATGAAGTTAGGGATATTGATGATGTTCAGTGTGTTATCATCGCGTATCGGTAATAAAAAGAAGATATGAAAGGGTTGAAGCCAAACTGAGGAAGAGAGTAAACTGAATCTATTTGCGATTATATTTTTAAGTGGTACAAGTGAGAAGTTATAGCTAAGTGTGAAAAACCATGTTTCAGAATAATCAAGGCTTGTATCATTACCTGCCGTGTTGTGTTTGTTCTTTGTATTTTCACATGCTTTTGTATTTTTTACATATTGTTTGTGTTCTAATAAACCACAACCTTGTTTTATCAAACATCATTTCGAAACTGTAAAAACGAAAAATGGCATTTGTGTTTACGTTTTGCATTCATAAAGGCATGTAAGGATGACTGAATCCTAGTTGAGGAAGAGCTAACCCAATAATACTATTCCCGTTGATAAATTTAATTTAAAACATTTGTGATTAGGCATCCCCTGCTCTTAAGCAAATAAATCACTTGCTTTAAACCACAAAGATATATAATAAGTTCTACGGTCAGATTATATAGAATGTTAGTTTGGTAAAATGGTTAACTAGTTACAATTTAAATTAGCAGACCCTTGTTCGATTCTTTTCTTTTCTGTCCAACGTACTTTCTATCCTTCTATATATTAATTGAGAAATCACTTTAATGACTTATGCTCACGTGTCGCTCATAGGTGAAATTTGATTGGTTGAAGTATATTCAATTTTTAATTTATTAAATTTGATCAAAAATAAAAGGTAAGTCTATAACTAATAAATATAACTTACAAAATAGTCTAAATGATATTAAAACTAATAATTTATGGTAATTAACTGTCAAAATTATAGAAAATTTAATAATGTTTGATTAATTCTTTATATATTTATATACTACATAATATAATTACTCGAACACAATAAATCGATATAATGATTTCATATTCTTATATAAAACATTATATTCATATATAAAGAATTATAATAATTATTAATGTCTTATAATGTCCATATATGTCTTATAAGTCATTTATAAAAAAAATAAAGCATTTATAAAATTATATATCATGACTTACAAAATGATTTTATCTTAATTTAAATTATTTATATGAGTTTATAAAACATTTATAAAAAAATTTCTCCTATATTAAAACAGAAATCACTTAAGTGAATTTTGCTTACATGTTTATCATTTGTGAAGTCTAAAGAAGTTTTTTTATAATTTTCTTGGTCGATAATTTTAAATTTTATTTATTTAATTCTAGATTTAGAATAAAAAAATCTAGATCCAATTAATATCACTTTCCAAAAATCTAAATTATATTACAAATACTGATTTATGGTAACTAATTGTTAAAATTATATAAAAAATATTAACGCCTTATCAATTCTTTTTTATATTTATAAACTACATAATATAATGAATTGAACTTTTGAAAAATTTATTATTTTAATTATATCTAAAATAAAAGACAAGTCTAAAACTAATTACTATCACTTACCAAATAACCTAAATGATATTACACATAATAATTAATGGTAGCTAATTTTCAAAAATATAGAAAGTGTAACAATGTTTTATCAATTATTTTTATATTTATATACTACATAAAATAATGAATATCAAACAATTTATATAAATCCATATAATGATTTCATATTCATATAAAAATATAGTAATATCTATAATAATTACTAATCTCTTATAATGTCCATATATGCTTTATAAATAATTAGGTTTTGAAGATTTGAAGGATTATATTTAAGGGATCACGTGAGATCTTTGATTAAAAAATGTTTTGCATTTAAGTCAAATAATATAGTGAACAAGGTAATATTATAGTTGAAAAGAATTCTAAGTTGAAGTTTTTGTTCGTTGATTGTATGTTTGTATTACTATTTAGAGAGAGAGAAATAAATATTTGGCAAAAATATGTAAAAAAGTTAGGAAAACATTAGCAAAATTTTAATAAAAAGAACAAAATGATAACGAGAAAAATAAGAAGAGATCGAAAAGATGCATTATATGTTAGAGAAGTTAATGTGATAATTACATATATAATTTCACAAGCATTTGTTATTACTAAATATTTATCAGTTATTTTTACATCAAATTTATAAAAACTTTACGATTTCAAACTAATTGAAGTTAAAAATTATATTTTTAATGTTTCTGATTATTATTCAAAATTTATGACATTATATACATAATATATATTTTTTTAACAATATTTATATCCGCGAATTCGGGGGTAACCACCTAGTTTCAAGTATATTCAATGATATTAAGCACTTTTGTATTGTTTATCATATTAGTATATCTATATAAAGAACCCGTAATTTAATTGTGTTTTTTGGCCACTCCAACCTATGAGACGGCACTGTGTGTTATCATTGTTTTAGTAGTACACATGAGAAAATCTAAATGGAAGTGTGAATGATAGAGATGTGATGTATCATCGTGTTCATTTTACATATGCTAAGCAAGTACTACTTATTCATCTCCACGAATCCGTACACGAAATACGTTTCAGCAGAGATGTGAGACTCGCAATTGCTTCATTCGGTAATATCATATTATGTAGAGCATTGTCTTTTGTATCACGCAAGAATTTTAACGTTACTCACGAAACAATATAATAGGTGGAAAAACAATAAAACAACTTCTACACATTATGTCTGAATATGGCAAAGTACCACTTGGTACCTTGTAATGCTTCGTGATCTTTAGCTGTCTCGCGGTGGTCATGATGAGTCAGTTTATGAGTGTAAATTTTGTTATTGAACTCTTGTTGATTGGTGGTGTTATGACCATAGCATACTCCACCGCAATCTGGAGTTTACCTCTAGCTATCTAGTATCCCACAAAGAAATCAAAACAATGTTTCTTACGCTACAAATGATACAAGTTTGTGGATGGATGATATATCATGAAATGGGTATGTGATATCTTCCTATTATTTAAGCCACAAACGGGCCAGTAGCGATACAAGCAATTTCGAAATCTGACGAAGCCGAATAAAACCTAATATTTTATTTTTTAATATATTATTTGTCATAATATTTTCTTTGTAAATAATCAATAATTAGTAATCAATAATTTCTACTTTTTAATTAGTAATTAATCAATAAAATTAAAGTAATAAACACATTAGGTTATTAGGTTGGTTTAAAACCAAACCGAATAATTAACTTAAACCGATTGGGTTATAGAATAATTTGGTTTGCATCGGTTTAAATTTGATTGCTATATTCGTTTTAATGGGCTTAATTTGTTTTAAAATGTAAAGATATGGACTTTAAAACCAAAACAATTGTGGGCTTTAATGTAATAGCCCACAAAACACTTACCATTTAAAAAGAGGGGTGAACAAACGAAATCCGCTAAAAACCATAGCCTACTAGTAGATGAAGATTGTATTATAAGTTTCTAACTATAGACATACTCTAATATAATATCAATTGCATTACTTAAAAACTTTTGATATTAAATATTTTTCTTTGCATATGAAATGCAATAATGTTATTAACCAAAAATAGTATATATATCAAAAATACAAATATAGGACAAAATGATAAGAAAATTTCATATGAAAAGAATAGTTTAAGAAATTAAAAGAATATATAATTGATTGAAGAGTATAGAAGGATTTATGAGGTTAAGGTTAATAGCTGATTTAGTTGAATAGATTAAATTGTTTTTTAACAACCGACTTAAACTTCTGGGGTAAATTGAACTAATCATCATTATAATTTTACATGCTACATTCTTGAAATTTCTTGTATGCGAAAATCATGTACGCAAACCCCATAATGCAAACCCCATAATGCTTTTACTGGCTCTGCTTCATATGAAGTTTTCTTCCGTTTATTTGGTCGTGGATAAGCATCTACTCTCCAAAAATAGTTTATGTAGTTTCTCAGGATCTAAGTTATCGTCTTAAACATGGTTCTTCACTTCATTCCGATTTCGGAGCAATTCGATTAAACCAATCCACTATCGATGCTGACCTGAGCCCAACCGAGCAATTTTAACTAATTCATATATAAAATCAGCCGTCTAATATCATTAGACGCTAATTTAAAAGCATTTAATTTTAGGCCCAAATAAAAGGATGGGTCTTGGCTATATCGTATTCGTAGCCCATTTGAGTTTTGATTAATGTAAGCATTATACTAGCTGTCTAGTGATCAATTTTAACATTTTCCGTGGGAAGTTTGGAACTAGTCATTTATTAGAAAATTACAACCAAATTAGCTTTTGAATCAAACATATTTGGGCCTTTGAGATAAGAATCCTCACTGTTTGCAAGACACTGTATGATAGGCTTCCATCCATCTAAACAATCTTCTGGTTCTCCTCATCTACGTACCAGTCACCACCTCTTTTCTCACCTTTTGCTGTTACATAAACCGGGCCTTCTATTTCATACCTGCATAATAAATCCGTAAAGATTTTCTAGAGTAAGAAAACATGGTGGCTAGGGAAGTCAGAGGAAAGATAATTAAGAAGAATAGACTACTAGTGGTAATGAATTTTGTAATGGTAAGAATGGAGAACGTACTTTGGGACGAATAGTATAAAACCATTGGATCGTAACTTCGCAACTCTTGTCTCTGCATCTGTGGGTCTACAACACCAGAACACAGATTTTTCTCTTAGTCTTTACCAGTCCATGCCTCTAGAATGAAGTAAGATTCAGGAAACATAGACGATCTTTACATGTTTCTTCTGAAGAAGTAGATGAGAGTGCAGTTCTACTTGCCATCTGCGCATTCCTATGCCGATAGTTCAAATCTGAAACAAGTCAGTGTGTTTAGAATACTGCGACTCTGGTGCATTAGTAAAAGAAAGATCATTAAGGGAAAAAAGGGATGAACAGTTGAATTTTAGACAGTTTCTCCTTGTCACAAAGCTGGATAAGACAGGACAAGAACTTAAGTTGTAAACCGAATCAGGAAGTGATAGAAGATTCATAAATTTTACAAATTTTCCTTCAACACACAAAAATGCGGAAAAGACTAAATCCTTGAATCCAAGGAGGGTAAAGCAAAAACTTATTATCGGCAACACTAGTAAGTTGAGGCCTGTCTTGGAACACCGTTGGAAGCTTGTATATTCGTAGCGACGCGGCAAGTAGCCTGTGCACAAAGACATCTAGAACCAGAGAAAGAAGCAAAGTTATATAGCATCTAACAGGTGAAAACACATGGAAGAAAGATCAACTCTGACTTACCAGCTTATCTCCGGATAGGGGATGTAAAATGAGTATATAAGGGTGCCGCAAGCCCATAATGAAGATATTCTGAAGGAGAGAGATCCCCACTACAGAAGTACACAGCCTGAGTAATAATAAGTTAAAATTGATTAGATATGGTGATATACTCCCAAAAACCACCAGCAATTTAACTATTCAGTCAACACAGAAGCATTACCTGTGCCATGCACCTAGTTGCCAGTATCCTGATCAGCTAATTGAAATATGGATCCTCACCCTGAAGAATAAAGATTTTTTGTTGAGAGTGAGCGGAGAGAAAGCTAGCTATTTGGAACAAAGGAAGCGAGTTGCTTACTAAAAGACATGTAGCATTCAAAGTTCAATTAAAAGAAGTTACAATTAAATTTTAGCTGTAGAAATGGAACCGAGGATGTACTCAAAATGGCTAAACAGTGGCTGTGCAAATAAGACAATGCAGACAAAAAAAACTCACCACAGCTCGGTTCAGTGAATCAGCCAAAGCTTTAGATGAAGAGACATCTAAGCTAAGCCCAATAGATGCAGCGTACGACTAAGAAACTATTGTTCATATTCATCAAGAAGAGCTTTTTTTTCTCAGCAAACATACCAATGTCAAGAGGATCATGAGTCTCAGCAGCAATCTGAAATTTAACTTCAGCAGAAGCGAGAGCACATAATTCAAAAAGCACATAGCAGTTATAAATTGTCTTCTTCTTTCTATCATTTCTGGAAGTGAGAGGAGGTATCTTAAGCCTTAGCCAAAGCATTCATGTTCCTCAGATCTGTCTGTAGTCACGGGGTCCGTCTGTCAATCGGCTGCAAAAAGTAAATAACACTTATTAATCCTGTGCATAATCTGAAACCAAAATGCAACCATTTGAAAACAAATCCTAGCTAAAATTAATGCTACCGCCAAAATTACTAGGGGCATGAAATGAAATAGTTTTTTTATGTAAGAGCAAAGATGAGCAAACAAAACCACTGACTCTTTAACACTATGGTTAAGGAAAATTTACCTGTCATCCATCCGAGCCAGAGCTTCAACATAGGAAAAAGCTGCAGAGGACTTGATTATACTCTTTGTGAATCTCGTTGAGAATGATCTCAAATTCAGGACTCATTTCCCCTAATAACCGAGAATGCAAGCCTTTCTACATCAGCTCTAAGCGAGAATATATCTGCAAGCAAAACCATGTCACGAGTGCATTGAAATTCCAGCATAAAGGGAAAGTATCCTGTAAGAAGATGTTACCTTCAGTTAAAGAGGCTTTGGACATGCCCTAAACTGAAATATCAAATTGTGCGACAAAACAGTCAAAGGAGCCATTTCAAAGCTTTAGTAATATATACACCACAGAGGGATTTCTAACTTATTCTCTTGACATGCCCTAAACTGAAAGCTAGTCATAGACTCTAGGATACGGCTCCAAGTTCAAAGTTCCCGTTTGGAAGCGATGTACAATGCAATGCAATGCATCATCAATATCCTAACAACCTGTTAGCACCACAAACAAGTTAATCTGCATGTATACAGCTAACAGCAGACTCTGTAAGACATCTCTATTATCTAAAGAGTAACGCTTTAGGTACATACCCGAAGGGTCCACACTAAACACAAGCAAATGTCGTAAGTCTTGCCTAACAGGATCGGATACGTCTTCAGCAGATACAGACCAGGGTAAGGGTGGCAAGCATGACAGCACTGGAGAAGAGTATTGATGTTATTGCCCTCCCACTGCCTACCAGAATAGAACCAAGTAATTTGATATAATGCCCTTACCTCTGTTCCAGTTTCCCAATGTCACCTATTTTGCCGATTGGTCTTACATAATGACCAGAAGGATATCGAGACTGACAGCCCCAAGAATCAACTGCCACTACTATCCTCATATCCAAAAAGGTTCTGAAGCTGTCAAGTGTTAATGCGAATCTTGGGATTCTGCGATCTTTAGAGACAAATAAAGAATGCGCCGTTCCACCAGGTAGTGACATTGGTTCAAGAGACCACAATACCTGCATGATTATCATGGAAATTAGGAACCATCATCCATGAACTATGTTTGAAACAGACTCTGAAAGTAAGAAAAAAATAAGTATAATTGCACAGAAATCAAGAGAACTAAAGATAGTCCGTCTATTCATGTATATAGTCACCAGAAACAGGCACCTCTAATAAGAGTATATCACGTCACTCATATGATGTGTCAATGTATTGTTAAGAAAATATCTAGGAAGATGATAGCGGTAGTCAAGTAGAACAAAATCAATAAATGAACTTACGAGTGCCAATTTCTACGGATAATACCAACTACACGGCCTGATAGACGAGCAGGGTTAGCAACTTAGCATTTTTATCCCCAGAAGTTTCTTGGGAGCCAAATGAACAGTATCATCCCCTTCCTCATCTGCGTTTAAATTTGGTATGTGAAAGAGAGATAAGTTTGAAACAACTTCGTGCAATCAGAAAACCAGTTTAAAGTATTTGTAGATAGATATTTATAGAAACCTTCTTCATGCCTTCTCCTGTTGCCGTTGATCGCGAGGCAAGAGCTCATGTTGCTGCGCCCCCATAGATAAAAATCTTTTCCCCAATACTCTCGCTTCCAACATAAGCTTCAAAAGGATTGACACGGAGTTTTCCTTGATGATAGATTCCACATAGGCCATAGGCTTATGCTGCAGGTAGTAAAAAAATAACATAACTATAGGAGACAAGAGTTGTTTGATGGCAGTATCTCTGGTCAGAGACTGAGAAACAAGTATGTTTATCTCCATTACCTACAAGTTTCCTCTTCGAAGGTCTGGAATCATCTGCATCTTCCATGGCGGCTGGTTGGTTGGGCAAGCAGATCCAACAATTCAGGTTGTCCAATTGATTTTACATAAGCCCTCGACTGATACAGAAACATTTATTAATAAACTTGTACGTCATACAAAACCAAACTCTGATATCTGGAATGTCTATAAAAAACAACAAAAGATGATTTACATACTTTTGTCTCTGCAGATATTCCCTCTTCAGTGGCCTTCCTTTCATTCTCTCTGTCATTAGTTACAAGCAGCACCTGAGATGTATCCGCTAGATGCTTCTGGTACCATAGCGTAGGGACACGAATAGCTATACCCCAGATAAGTTAAAACTTTAAAAAAAAAAAAAACTAAGTAAGTTCCAGTGATCATTCAGTAAATATCACCAGACAGTATATTCCTAATCATTGAGTTTCACAACCTTCTATCTAAAACCCGAGGAATCGAAGGTTGAAAAAGTGTCTTACTTGTGGACATGATTGGAGAAAACATAGAATTGCTTGGCTTGATTGCTGCAGAGAGCTCTGATTCGGTTGTACATAGACCTGTTCCTGTTCTTAACCTCGTCAAGCACAACAGACAGAACAACAACATTGTCTATGGCCTGATTCTCCAACAAATCAATCTACCAAACAAAAAATTAAATCAATCTAAAGCCAAAGTCTTTAGCTTTATAAGTACAGTGAAAGCAAAATTACTTGGTGAAGAATGACGTTGCAATCGACAACAATATAATCTTACGGGAAGACAAACGAGCAGCTGAAGATATCGCAAGACTTGCAGGAGAAAGCTCCACAATATATGTCATCTCGTAGATAAGCCTCTCTCATTTGCTGAAGAACTCGGAAAGAAGAAGAAGCATTCAGAGAGAAGATACCTTTTGAAGTCGGCCTCCTCTGGTTTCCTTATTTGAAAACTTTGCTCTGCAACATCTTTCTTTAACCCTCAAGCTGAGATTTTTTTCCGCCGGTGAAAGATTTTAGACGGAGCGAAGAGCGAAGCATTTCGAGAACGTAAACATATACTCAACTCAGCAGAAAGAAAATAAAGATGACTGACGAGGAACCCATTGTGTTTTTTTTGTTCCGTATGGTTTGGCGTGAAAAGAAAAAGAAACCAAGAGGCTTGCTTACTACTTATCGGGGGGTTACGCTTTAACTAGGGACAATAATGTAAAAAACCACACTACCCTAGTAGTTGAACTGATCTAAAGAAGGGATGTAATAAAAGTCACAGAGAGCCATCTAGATTGAAGACATTGTGTAATGGCCCACCAAAAAAAAAAATAAAAAAAAATATATATATATATATATTTATAAAGAGTGGTGAAAAAACGAAAGCACCAAAAAAAAACCTAAGTAGCCGACCGACGACTAGAATGAGGTATTATTCTACAGCTCCTTCTTCTTCGTGCCGTGAGCCATCATCGTCTCCATCGTTCTCATCGCTTCCAGATGAAATCGCTGCGAATTGTTTAGCCCGCGTCTCGAAATCCCAATACCGTTCAATCAGCTCAGTCTCCAAGGGCTTCCACTCTCTCCTCTCTTCTCCGGAGATATACGCAGCTCGATCTCAAATCGGAGCCACAGAGCCTCGCCTCTATTTGTGTTGTGAAAGCTTAAGGACGGCCACCCGTTGTTACAGCTGGTACAATCTCATGAGTCTCGATGATGATATAACCAAAAAAGGAGACGCCTTTATCAGCGTAGACGGGGCTGAAATTGAAATGAAGACTGAATTGAGGTTAGTACCTGTTAAAGACTCTTCCTTTCAATTACGTGCTCGATCAAAAGAGGCAAATTTAGCTGTTGGTTCCGAGATCTACCAAATCGGCGGAATCAACAAGCAGGGCAAGCGATCTCGATCCGTCTGTGTGCTTGATTGTCGGAGTCACACTCAACGTCGTGCTCCTAGGATGAGGGTTGCAAGAGAATGCGCCAAAGCTTGTCTTTTAGACGGGAGTATATATGTAATGGGAGGAACCAGAAAGTGTGAGAGTTGGGGTGAAGTTTTCGACTTAAAGTCTCAGACTTGGAAGAAAGAGCTACTTCCTAGCCCTACCGGTGATGGGTTTGATTGTAAATTCCAACTCCTTGTCCTTGGGGCAAAGATATACGTTATCACCGAGCATAACAACAAGTATGCTTATGATCCTAAACAAGGAAGATGGTTGCTGCTAGAGATGGGTTTTACGGGTCTAGAATGGATACTAGAAACATGTGGGGTTTGGTGCGTTCTAGATAATCTAGTGTTTAAGGAGTTCAGCGATGATTTGTTCTGGTATGACGTGAGTTGTGAAAAGTGGGTAATTGTTGAGGGTTTGGAAGCTCTGTGCGATACCAAGTTTTGTTGTTGTTACCGTATGATTCAATTAGTTAACTATGGTGGGAAACTGGTGATTGTATGGCTAGTGACACCTCAACCTGTATTAAGGAGGAATAAGCCGCCTGTCATTCCAGAAGAGAAAACTTGCTTTGCAGTTATTAGGTTGGAGAAGCGTCTGACTTCTTCTGGACTTGCTATTTCGGGAGAGATTGAGCGGTTGAGCTTCTCTCTTGTTCACGGCTCATATACTCCCTTGACATGCCTATCCGTCTTGCTTTGATTATTATATCAAAAATCCTCCCTTGCGTGAAATTTATTTATATTTATTTCACTTTTTTTTGTAATCTTTTTAATTTATGTAGTTTTTCTTTAGTTCATCTTTTGTGTACCCTTGATATGGATAAAAATGATAAACGGAAATATTTAAATTTCATAACTATGATTATTCAAAGAGTATTCAAAGATTTCCACATGAAAGAAGAAATAATGATTTTCGATCAAATATCCACAAGTATCAAAAATTAATGACAACTCTATTTATTTTAGTTCAGACCTTGAGCAAGAACTGATTTCGCTGTCCATTTGCTGTCAGTAATCAGAGCAAGAGTTGTAGAAATCAAGTTCATCGCCATGGAAAGTGATGATGCATCTGATGCTCTTGTAGAACTTAGTCTTGACCAATTGGTCGAGCATGTAGGCCGTGATCGCAACATGAACGTTGGTACGCCTCCATACAAATTTTTTGTATTGCTTACTACTTTGGTCTTAATAATCTCTCGGTCTCTGTTCGTTGAGAGAACTTTTCCCTTTATTTCTTTCACAACAAAATCAAAAAGAATTAATTCATGAATTATAACCAGCCTAGTTCAATCAATAAGATGTGAAATTGTTTACCTGACAGAATACGAGGATGAGTGAGGAATAGCTGAGTTGTAGGGGAGAAGAGGTGACATATGTTAGCACTTTCGATGTGTATGTCCTTGATTGAACGTTCAATACTCTCCTAAATATTTTAGTGAATATGAAAATCATTATGTAAACACAATTTTGTTAGTTATAGCATGATGGAAAACTATTTGTTCATAATATTGCTTGTTAAATTAAACATATATACAGGCCGTCTCTCTGACTGGAATAATTCTTAATATAATGATATTTTGATAATAATTATCTTCATTTTTATTTTGCAATTGAACCCAATACCAACTTGGACCATTTCTAATGGTTGATTTCATTTTTATTTTCAAAAATTCACTATCTTCAAATGAATAAAAAATTGACGTAACATTTACTCAAATGGTTTGCTTCATTTTCTTATTGTAAAAAAAAAAAATCTAGCTAATTTATACTTTATCACTAATTATTAATAAAACCTTTCATTTTCATATTTACTAATGTTACTCAATTATTTTATTTTAACAATAATCAACACAAATAACTATTTAATATCAATTAAATATTATAATATAATAAAATTATTGCATAACATAAACAGAAAAACACATATTTTTTAAGAAACACTATATATATGTTTATCTATAAGTGATATCTATAAGTGATATATAAAAGTGTTTTGAAGTTAAAGAATAAGCTTATTTATTTTTGATTTTTCTTAATCGAGCTAAAATTTTGAGAAATGAATATTTTCATGCTCTTTGATATAAAATCTAATTAGATAAAAATAATAATTGAAACTTTAAAATTAATTGGGAAATGTTAACGTATATAAATTATTTTTATAGAAAAATAAGTAAAAATTAAGGATTAATTTATAATTTAAAAAGTCTATCTTCAAAAAAATGGTGGTATGAACAGTATATCTTTAAATTTAAAACAAAAATGTTCATTGCTTCATTTTGAGGTACAATTACAATTAAACTTTTTCAAAATATAGTAAAAAGTGAAAAATGTGTCTTATATGTTTATTATAATTTTGTAATAAAGAAAACCAAAGAAAAGTAGAAATACAATTGAACAACACTTGCACTACAAAGACAAATATATCAACACACCATTACATTTACGAGTTAATAAACATTCATCTTAGCGATAAAAACCAGCTTTCCCATGCACTAAAAGAAACCTAAATTTTGTTAAAAAAAAAATTATTTGAGAGTATTTTGTGTTTTTGCTAACTATCAACAACATCGCAATCACACAACATTAAATCAACATACATAACAAACAAGCAATTGCTACCAAATATGTTGGCATATTTGGTGACTCATGCTAGGAGAACTTCATATTCCCATTGATAATCTCTTCCATGATGGGTATATTGGAAAAAGTAACAAAATCGGTTGGCACTTATACTATAATCTTGAAGGTAATCTATTGGAAAATTAGTCAATAAAAAAATTAAATCCACTGTTAGCAATGGAAAGAACATATAGAAAAGTTTGAAATCAGGTTTAGCCCATCATGGGAAGCACCAGCCGGTTCAAATTGGATAAGTGACATCTTTTTGTCATCGTCATTGTTTTCATAGGTAAGGCACCAAGAGTAATTAACATTGTTCAAAATATTCATGTTTTGGTAAATTTATACTTCTTCAAAGATAAGAAACATGATTTTACCATCTGCAAAATCTTATGTTTCATCATTTTATATTCAGTTAAACGCCAATTTCAGAACTCTTTCTCCTTCGTGGAGAAACTCACTAAACTGCAACACAATTTTCTTATCATATTCCTTGATTAGCACAACCGAAACTTAATTAAGATGCAACAAGATAAAGTGATAAATTGTTGATGGTTTCACATATCTATATCTATGTCGCTAATTGATCATGGAACATAAAAGATCTTTTTTCCTTTTTAACTCAATATTGCATCCGCCAAAAGCCTAGCAATACTCTCAAACTTATCAAAGACTTCGTCTTCATGAACATGCAAAAATAAACTTCTTTGAGGTCTCCTTATGGTTCCTTGCCTAGGTGTCTATATAACCTATTTGCAGCCAGTGAGTTTCAACCAAAATTTGCTTCTGGTCATCTTTTTACATATTTAAATGATAATGTACTCTTTAACTGGAGTACATTATCACAACAAAGAGAAATGATTCACAACACACATAAACTTTTTTTTTTATCAAACAAGACACACATAAACTAAACTACAAATAGTAAACAAATAAAATGTGTACTAAATAAAAGAACTAAGAAAAAAAGTAAGGAGATAAAAAGACCCATTTCTTGATTAACACCATACATCCACCAACTTAAAATTCTCTCTCACAAACACACAAATAATCATACATAATAAAAGCACATTAATCTTAAACTGTTTCTTCACATTTTAGCCTTCATCACTAAATGGGGAAATTCAAACTTCTTCATCATCAGTTGGTTGCATTGCTTCTGAATGAGGCCAATGCCTTAACTGCTGCAGCTCTCAAAATGTATTGATGGTATGCTGCTGCTGCTAGTGCTCCCACGAATGGACCAACCCAGAAGATCCACTTCAAAAAAAGAGTTGATTGTCAAACAATTATTTAATCAACATTAGAGAAAATGGAACCATTAATTGTCTTAATCAAGATAATGTATGGCAACTAAAGACTTACATGGTCATCCCAAGCCTTCTCGTTGTTGTAGATAACAGCAGCACCAAAGCTTCTGGCTGGGTTAATGCCAGTTCCAGTAATGGGGATAGTAGCCAAATGTACCATGAACACAGCGAATCCAATTGGAAGTGGAGCCAAGACCTAATCAGAAAAAAAAATGAACTTTATCAAAATCTATACATACCCATTAATTTGAGCCTGAAACTAAACAAGATTCAACTCAAACACACAAAGATTCTAACTTTATCAGAATCTAAACAGAGAGATTAAACAAAATTTTATCATTAACCCCAAAGATTCAAACTTTATTAAGAATCTACACAAACCCATTTGAGATTAAACAAAAACTTAATAATAAAACCAAAAAGATTCAAACTTTATTCTGAATCTTTACAGACCCATTTCAGATTATCACAAGATTTACATAAACTCCTACAGAGATTCAAGCTTGTCAGAATCTACACAAACCCATTTGAGATTAAAAGAACACTTACAGGGATGTGAGAGTCACGAGCGCTCCTCTTTGGGTCAGTAGCAGAGAAAACCGTGTAAACAAGGACGAAAGTTCCGATGATCTCAGCTCCAAGAGCAGTCCCGTTACTGTAACCGTCGGCTACCATGTTAGCTCCGCCTCCGAGAGTGTTGTAAGGAGTCTTCATGAAAGCTTTCACGAAACCCACACCACAAATAGCTCCAAGACACTGAGCTATCATGTAACCAACAGCTCTCACCAAAGAGACCTTACGCGCCAAGAACAGACCAAAAGTCACAGCTGGGTTAATGTGACCACCTGCGAACAAACAAACAAACAAGAGATTAGCAACAAAACTTAACAAACTAATCAAACGTAAAAGAAGAGTTTTCAAAACTTAATTACCAGAGATTCCCGCGGTGCAGTAAACGAGGACGAAGATCATACCACCGAAAGCCCAAGCGATTCCGAGCAAACCAACGCCGTCGCAAGGACCGGTTTGTTTCTTGTGACCAATGACGGTGGCTACGGTGACGTAGAGGAAGAGGAGCGTGGCGACGAACTCGGCGATGAGAGCTCTGTAGAAAGACCACTTCCCGAGCTCTGCCATGTCGAGAAGCGGAGCTGGTGGAGGATCAACGTAGTCTTTGCCATGGTGGTGGGTTTGTCCCTCTTCGCTCACTTCTTTAGACATAGTTTAACCTTTCTCTCTCTCTCTCTCTCTCTCTCTCTCTCTCTCTCTCTAGATAGCTATGGAGTTTGGTCGAATTGACTATTGAGTGGTCTTGTGTAATAACGACAGTCTCTTTTTAAAAGGAAATGAGATAGATAAGCCAAGGGTGTTTCCGGTATTTAGTGATTATCTAAACAGCTCTACTTAAATAAACATTATTGGCACGATTAATAATGTGTTAATATGTCTTTAAAGAATTTTTTTGAGGTTTTCGAGAATCTAAATGTCAGTTGAGTAACTCTAAACTAAAATCGTACAACAAATTAAGCTAATTTTTTCCTTAGAACTTTCTCCTTCTAGTTAATAACGAAGATCAAGGCATATATAAGATCACTAATACTAGCAAAAATTATGAGTTTTTCTTTTGTCATGACCAGTAATTTTGTACATTATTACAGGCACACAATAGTGAAATATTTTATAGTATTGTATGATAGTGATGATACGAAATAAACAATCAAAGGTGGGGCTCTACGTGCATGGACAAAATCTTCTGCTGTTCTGGAATTGTGAATATTTTTCTTGCTAATATGGAACAGTAAGGTAATAAAAACAAAAATGCAAGATTATAAATCAATAGAATCCATGTGTTGACAAAAGAATAGTAAATAATGAATAAAGCCATGTGTTTGTAGTTTTGCTAGACATTTTGGGTATTATACAATATGAAACAAGTGGACATAAAAAAAATAGGTGATGCGACCCAAGTGAACAGGTAAGCCATGTGAGGGTTTGTGACATAAACGAGGTGCAAGGTTTTCTCGTCAGCCTGTCATCCCCAACTCTTCTTTGGCTCTCCTTCTTACTCAACGGTTATATCGAAATTCCAGTCCATTTCTGGCAACTTTCCTTTTATATTTTGTTCATTTACTAAATTACGTTTTTAGGTCAAGTATGTTTTCAAAATGGTTAGGATGTACCTCTCTAAGCTCTCTTTATAAAAAAAATTATTTCCTCGTGTTTAAAAAAAAACAAGTTTATTTCCTCAATAAGTAAAAGAGTTTTTTTGTTTAGCTATCAAAGTCTCAAAGAATATGTATGTATGCATTATGAAAAAAAAAAACAAGTCTCAAAATGAAAGCCTACCTAGCGTTCTGTTTAAAAAAATCATGTAGTTGCAACATGTTTTTTGAAAACAATATACTTGAAACCAGCAACTTGTTATTTATAAATATGATTAGTGTATGAGCTGGTAGACAATTATCATTGATTAATTTAAACTAAGCGGTATAATTTTGTTTGTGTTACACATATATATTCGTCCATGACTGGGTAATTCATATTATCAAGAATTGCATAAGAGAATCCATCATTAGCGCAAGAACTAGCAAGTTTCCTTGAATTAAAATAGTAGACCAATGGATAATACAAGATGCAAAGAAATAGGAAGCCCGTAACCAGCGTTTATTATCGTTTAGATCCAAAACAAAGTAACTTTAATTGTAATTATGTTTCTAAAAGCAGACTATATGATACTTCTGCTTTCGATTTACGTGAATACAACATTTGTCGTTTGTCGTTGACAAAAATAAACTAATACAACATTTGTTTTTGTCCTCCTTCCTCCAAGCCCTAATCAACTTTCTTTTATGCGAATATATTAACGTGTAAATATGTAATGGGAGTACTTTTACTTTCTATGATACAAAGATAAATTTAATTAATATTCATCATGCAAGTACAAGTACATAAAAAAAAATGATTTAGAATTATGCTGTCTCTTTTATTATGCTGTCTTTGTGACCAATAAATGCCAGGTCGTCGTCCAAGCGTGGATACTGATTATTGTTTTCCTCCTTTTCCATGAGTGTTTGCATTTTCTCTGGAAATAATATTTGGAAACCAAGTAATTCAATACATTCCAATTTCCAAGTGAGAGTATGTATTTGTTAACCCCAAGCTTAAGTAACTAATACACATCCCTATTCAACTCATCTTGAAGCTTAGCTTATGAAGGAAAGAAAAATGAAATATTGATTCTTGATAGGTAGTGTGATCAAGTCCATTTACGAAAATTTAAATATTGATTCTTCAGATGCATCGTTTATATTATTCTAATATATATACTAATATACACATGTGTAATTTAGATACAGAATAAAGAATCAATTTGGCTGTTTTGCCATCTAAGATATTCCATGATTCAAATCTCCATGGTGCAGAAGAGGTTGAATATTATTTTTTTGGTTCAGACGATATTATTGCATGTGATAATGACATTATTTCGCTGCCAGTCTTTTTTATTATGGTTCTTTCACCAGAAAAGAAGGTGCTTTATAACATTATTATACATTCTGACGAGCTTCAACTAATTTAAAGATAAATTTAATTATAATAGTAATACTTTTTTTTTTATATACGAGGGGATCCCGGCGACCGAGCTCAACCGACTAATCCTACGAAGCCCGCAGCAGCCACGTAATTTCCACCCCAAAAATTAGCAGGAAGGGCCCGGGTGGCCACGGGGGGTTTCGAAACCGGGTCCGTATTGGCGGAGAAACTGGCTCAAAACCACTAGCTCCCACCACCCTGTGGCTAATAGTAATACTTTTAAGTCCAAGGAAATGACCTACCACGAGGGCTGCCTTGCTTGCCCAACCTTTATCTACAAAACATCCATGTCACTGTTTCCACATCAGTTAGGCAAACTCGAGCTTTGTCCACAGAGATTGTGCCATGTGTATCGTGGCTTGTAACGGCTAGATTGATGTACAACGATGGTCCACGTTTTTGAAATTTTATTTTTAATTCATTAGTATCTAACGGCCACTACTTTCACGTTTTAACCTAACAATTTTGAACAAATCATAATCTTACCCTACTAAATGTGGAGAAATTTCGATTCTTTTATGGTTCAGTTATTGACACAGAAAATGCTTTAATAAGCACGGTATATACATAATACACGTTTATATATCTTATACTGTATAAGGCAGTGAATACATTTATTTTTTGTAAGAAAGTGTTGCCTTTACAAGATTCTCGAATTTATAACCAATTAAACCTTCACGAGATTCTGAACCTTTTTTTTTCTTCTCGAAACGAGATTCTGAACTTGAGCATTTAAACCGTTACAAGATTCTAGCTTCAAATTTTTGGAAGTGGATACAAAACCTATAAACAATGGACAACTAAAGAAAAAGCGTAGTATCTTTTCTTTTACAAAAAGCTGAACCAAGTTAGACAAGGTGAATCTTGTAAAGGATACGAATAGAGTCGATAATTAGGCATTTAGTCTGTTTCCATATTAATACTACAGCTTGTTAAACCAGCTTTTGTAACGAGGACTACACTAAATATAGCCGACGGTTGCCTAGCCATTTTATCACAGACAAACAGCACAAAGCTCAGCAGCGTATTGACACTCTCAAAGAACAAATCAGCTGCTTGCAGACAACTCATGCGGTATATTTTTTGGACTTCATTCAGTTATTGAACAAAACGTGGGTCGGTGGAAAACTCTTACCAAGAACCTTCTTACTTCGAGATTGGTTAGGTATTCGAGAAACCAAGACTATAGAATCTAATGATCTAAACTTTTTTTTTTCTGTTCAAAACTAATGATCTAAACTAAAAGAATAAAAGTATACCATGAAAATGGGAAACTGATATATAACTTGTCACATAATTTTTAGTTGTTGGGCAGCGAGATATTAGGCCCATTTTGTTATCCTCACCTTTGCGTTGCTACCGTTTCAGTTCGGTGGTATAAGCGACATTTCATTTTTGGGCTATAGTCTTAATGGGTTCAACTATATCTTTCTTATTTCAGGCCACTTGATATATTTTATCGATTTATAAGAGGATGATTAACCCGGAATTCTTAGGATAGAGTTCTTAGCGGAAGTTAAGAAACTGTTTCTTAACTTTAACTAAAAAAGCTAAGAACCGGTTCTTAAATACTTTAAGAACCGGTTCTTAGTTCTTTTAATTAAAAGTTAAGAAAAAATTTATTAACTTCCGCTAAGAACTTCACTATAAGAATCCCGGATTAATCATGGTCTAAGAGCGAAAACTACGATCGTGACAAAAAAAGAAAAAAAAAAGAGCGAAAACTACGATGAAAGAATAGAAGATCGAACATGGTTGGTCGATTTATGTCGGCTTGCTTAGCCTATAGTAAACATTGCACCACATCATCTCTTTAAAGTTTCGCAAATCATACGTGCATGAATGTGTGTTACCTTTACGTTTGATTAAAGTCTATGCACAGTCCATAATCATCTAAACTTCTGAAGCAGCAATAAGGTTCGGAGGCGGGCCCATACGGAAGTTGATAACTTCATCTCGACACATCTCCCAAGGGCCAATATACAATCAATTCACGAGGGCATATTCTCCGGCCTATGGCGTTCACATTAACCAAGCACACGTGGAAGCCAACGAGTCATCCACGTCATCCAAAACCATACTAAACCACTTATGAGGTTTTGGTAAAAGGCCAAGAGAACCGGATAAGGAACCACGACTCCAATGACGTCCCCATATATTCCTTTCCTTTGTTTTCTCCGTATTGCAAAATACAATATATATTTATGTCTGTTGTCTCCCTTTGTCCTTGATTTTGTTATATACAAAATATATTTGACAATTTTGCTCAAAAAAAAAACAAAATATATTTGACAATATCGCTATCGGGTTCAGCTTATCTTGAACTTTCTTGGGAACCTGAATTCGGATGACATTGTTGTATAATTTATCATCTTGAGCTAAAAGTCTTGCGAGTTTTGAAGGTGTAGGTCGTGTTATACACAGCCGGAGATGATAATGTTAAAAAACTACATGTAAATCGGAATTTTAAATGAAAATATATAAATGATAGATTTTCAAGAAGCAACAAAATAAAACACAGCCATGTTTACATCTTCGATTTATATAGTATATAATAGTTTAAACTCTAAGATAAGTTTTCTCCTGTTTTGAAGAGTTGACTTTATTTGAGCATTCTTCCACCTTCAAAGAAAAGAGATTATGCTAAACTTGAAAATGTGATGTTAATCAAAAGTGTAACCATTTCTATCGGATCTAATATTGTCACGTATCCCATTAATTAATATATATATATATAAGGTATAAATAATCTTAGAGCCCATCTTAATATATCTGGTTGCACAAAAAAGGTATAAAATAATCCATACTTGAATAACAATTGCCTCAGTCATTTTCTTATATATGTGTGGTGGATAGTTTAAGAAAAACATTATATATTCCTGAATTTATCGCCACAATAAATGACTTTTGTAATACTTGGTTTCCAAACATTTATCTGAAGAAAATAAAAACAAATATAAGAAAAAACGATAACCTTTAAAATTCCCCCCAAATTATAAAAAAAGGCTCGAAAGCGCAAAGGCATAAAGACAGAAGCCATTTATAAATAGACGAATCGAATATTATAATTATCTTCATCACCATCTCCTCGTTTTGTTAAATCTCTGAAAGTCTCTCTCTCTCTCTTTCTCTTTCTCAACTCTCATCTCATCAACCATGGATCCCTACAAGGTACGACTCTCCTTTATCTCTCACCTCTTCCTCTTCTGTAGAAACTGGTTTCATAGCTTTGTTATTGCACCCGGATTTGTAGCTTTTGGAACTGTTTGATTGGTGTTTATGTCGGATCTTGACTTTCTTCTAGTCGAATCTGTGAATCTTGATCCTTTTGATGATGAATTTGATCTTTTTATGATTGCAGTATCGTCCAGCGAGTTCTTACAACTCTCCGTTCTTCACCACCAACTCTGGTGCTCCTGTATGGAACAACAACTCCTCCATGACCGTTGGACCCAGAGGTATATCTTTCTTCTCAAAACGATATCGTTTCGTTCATGAGTATGTGTACTCTCAGTCTTCCTATGGATGTAAATGTTAAGTGTTACACTTGTGATTGTTTTGGCAGGTCCTATCCTTCTTGAGGACTACCATCTCGTTGAGAAGCTTGCTAACTTCGACAGGGAGCGTATTCCAGAGCGTGTGGTTCACGCTAGAGGAGCCAGTGCAAAGGGTTTCTTTGAGGTCACTCATGATATATCTAACCTCACTTGTGCTGACTTCCTCAGAGCTCCAGGTGTTCAGACTCCAGTCATTGTCCGTTTCTCCACTGTTATCCATGAACGTGGAAGTCCCGAGACCTTGAGAGACCCTCGTGGCTTCGCAGTCAAGTTCTACACCAGAGAGGTAACTCACTACTCCTTTTAACATATTAACAATATTTGTTTGTTTGATATATAAGGCCGGTCTCCAAAATTTCGGAGGCTATAGACAATTTAATAAAAGTTTGTATAAAATAATTTTTTTAAAGAATTTGGAATCCTTTTTACTAATTTGGAGCTTAAATATATATAATTTTTTTTAAATATTTTGGAGGGACTATAGCATAATGTTTCACTAGCCTATGTTCAGGACCGTTCCGTTGATATATGCTAAAGAAAATGATCATATTCTTTTTGAGCAGGGAAACTTTGATCTTGTCGGAAACAACTTCCCTGTCTTCTTCATCCGCGACGGGATGAAGTTCCCTGACATGGTCCACGCTCTCAAACCAAACCCCAAATCTCACATCCAAGAGAACTGGAGAGTCCTTGACTTCTTCTCCCACCACCCTGAAAGCCTAAACATGTTCACTTTCCTCTTTGACGACATCGGTATCCCACAAGACTACAGACACATGGAAGGTTCAGGTGTCAACACATACATGCTGATCAACAAAGCCGGCAAAGCTCACTACGTCAAGTTCCACTGGAAACCAACTTGTGGAGTCAAGTCTCTACTAGAAGAAGATGCGATCCGCGTCGGAGGAACCAACCACAGCCACGCGACTCAGGACTTATACGACTCCATTGCTGCTGGTAACTACCCTGAGTGGAAGCTCTTTGTTCAGATAATCGATCCAGCTGATGAAGACAAGTTCGACTTTGACCCTCTTGATGTGACCAAGACCTGGCCTGAGGATCTCTTGCCTCTCCAGCCCGTTGGGCGTATGGTGTTGAACAAGAACATTGATAACTTCTTTACGGAGAATGAGCAGCTTGCCTTCTGTCCTGCTATCATTGTTCCGGGGATACACTACTCTGACGATAAGCTGCTTCAGACACGTGTCTTCTCTTATGCTGACACTCAGAGACACCGTCTTGGACCTAACTACCTCCAGCTACCAGTTAATGCTCCAAAATGTGCTCACCACAACAACCACCATGAGGGCTTCATGAACGTCATGCACAGGGACGAGGAGGTAATTTTTTTTTTAAATGAACGTTCAAGCTAGAATATCGTTTTCTTACAAGAGGTGGTTTGGTTCAGGTTAACTACTTCCCTTCGAGGTATGACCCGGTTCGCCATGCTGAGAAGTATCCAACTCCACCTGCTGTCTGCTCTGGAAAGCGTGAGAGGGTCAGTAATCAAAATGAACTCTCTCTTTCAGTTTCCTCGTAAGAAACATATGATCTAAAAGTTCAAAATATGTTTTGCAGTGTGTTATTGAGAAAGAGAACAACTTCAAGGAGCCTGGAGAGAGATACCGTTCCTTTACACCAGAGAGGTACTCATTGTTTTTAATTTTTTTTTGACGATACTCAATACATTTATATGTTCTTATTGTTTTACTGTTGATTTTAACTTCAGGCAAGAACGTTTCATCGGTCGATGGATTGATGCTCTATCAGACCCTCGCATCACACATGAAATCCGCAGCATCTGGATCTCTTACTGGTCTCAGGTATAAAAATTTCTTTTACTGTCATTGTCTGTTTCTTTTAGCCCTTTGTGAAGTTGTGTAATATTTTCTTACACTGATTGGTTAAATATGTGGTGAAACAGGCTGATAAGTCACTGGGACAGAAGCTGGCGAGCCGTCTGAACGTGAGACCAAGCATCTAAAACGAGTGAAGGAGATTCTTGATTGGTCGTTGTGTGGTTCTAATAGGCAAGAGAAGAAAGATGGGAAGAGATCAGATGTGCCATGATATAATCTTCATCATGTGGATCTTGTATGTTGTGTTGTAATATTATTTGCTTAAGACCCAAACAAAAAACTTTTGTTGTGTTGTGTAACGTTGGTTTTGTCTCATGTTCTTCACAAATAATAATACATCAAACATTTATAATAATAGTCGGTGTCATTTGATGAGAGATCGTGTTTCTTTGAAATCTTCTTATGAAAATGTGACACCTTGGAATTGTAGATATAACCACATGACTTACCGACAAGGACATGGTATTGGTACAAAGTTCAGGACGAAAGGGCAGAGCAAGTATGAAACGAAAAAGACAGTTAAGGACATAGAATCTTTTTTTTTTGCTTTGTGTGGGCAAAGAAAATTTAGAGTTGCTTTCATTATGTGCTGTAGAGTTGGCCACATTAGATAAATGTTGTATCAAAGTTGGAGTAGTCTTGAATTCTGACATTATAAAATAAAATTTGGATTTGGCATTTTTGGTTTAAATTTATGACATAAATCTATTCAACTTATAAAAACGTAAGTTTCTCTTATGTTGTTACAAGGACTTTGCAGTTGGAAGCAAGATGTGAAGCGTATTTCCTTGCATATTCCAGATGATTTGATTGACATCTGAGACATTGATAAAGATGACCAAATATGCAACGAGACTTGTGCTGAGAGGTATTAATATTCTACTATTGAAGCAAGAATGTTCACTCTTGGATGAAAATTTGAAGCGAGATGTTCTACCTTTTCTTCACTTTTGCTCAAATATTATTCACTCTTGGATGAGAACATACATACATTAACACTCCTTTTTCTTCTTTTTATTTCCTATCGTCTATTGGCTGCACAAGATAGATGCTCTGAGCCTATGAAAATGTTGCGCTGCCATGTTGTCAAGAAGAAGTCGCAGCAGAACATGAGGACACCATGGACGAGTCCATGCGTGTGATTGAACCGGTCCAACAACAAATATGAAAAAATAATAATGGGCCGGCCCATGAGTCAATTTATAATTCACATAATTCCACACTCTTGTTTCTGTGAGCTTTGAGGAAAGTACAGCCTATACCAAAAATTAGATATAGATTCTTCGTTAGGTGTATAGCTTTTAAGTTCTAACAGAATCTTATTGCGTTCATTCTGACAAATTGAAGGTTACATTGTATAGTACGACCTATTGTAGATGCTATTATACAACTAGATTGTTTATTTTCATAGGTATTAGGGAGGATCTAGAAAACAACATAGGTAGCACAGATTTGTCCCAAATAAAGACCGAAAATCTATAATGGAAGAAGGCTCATGTTTCTGTTTAGAAAAGCGTGGCAGGCCAAACATATGATTCTATCCTGTTTTACATTTTCAAATTTTTGTCAGAAAA